>NW_017972417.1:18525-43594 GCF_001876935.1 Asparagus officinalis | reverse complement strand
TGACACCTGCCCAATCATTCGTACTGTGAGCGGCCGCTTGACGGTCTTGGGGTACTGTACCCTCTCCCTTCGGGTCGAGAGAGATGGGAAGGCCCATCTCAGCACGTGGGGTAGTGGATACGGGCGGCCTTGAGGTTTGCAGGCGGATTCGACTTTGGACTCGGGTAGGCGAGTTGCGTGAACGGCAAATTTTCGCTATTCCAACTGATCCCAACTCGTGCAGGCGAGCCGATCATTCAGGCGAATCTGGAACCGAGCACATTTGACGACCATGCGGCTCAGGCGCTAGGGAATTGTGCAGGCGACTTCTTACAGGCGAATTTCCCATAGGCTCACAGAGGTATTTTTTACCGTCTACAATGATGCTTGATGAAATTGATGACGTTGTTCGTCTTCACTTCTCTAAGCGGAATTGCTTCAGCCCACTTTGAAAAGTAATCTGTGATTGCGAGAATGAATCGATCACCTTTGACTGAAGGGGGAAAAATAGGACCGACAATGTCCATACCCCATGTCTCGAACGGCCAAGACGTGGTTGACGTGTGTAAACGCTCTGGTGGTTGGTGCATATAATTTGCATGTATTTGACAAGCATGACACTCTCGGGCGTATTCGATTGCGTCACGAACCATTGTTGGCCAAAAATATCCCATTCTCCTGATGCGATCATACAGTTTGGGACCGGGCTGATGCGCACCACATTCTCCTTCGTGTGCTTCCTTAAGAACTTCTTCTGCTTCTTTGTTCGAAAGGCATCGGAGTAACAAACCATCGTACCCTCTACGGTATAATGTATGGGTCTCGGTATTATAGAAGAATCTTGGTGCTCTTCGGCGGATTGATTCCCTTTCTTTTACATCCTCTGGCAAAATACCATATTGGACGTAGTCAATGATAGGAAAACGCCAATCTCGGGACTCAGACCCAATTTGAGTTGAATTCACCTCCTTGGCGTTTATGTTTCCATCATCTTCCTCTTCAATATCCATCTCGTATATGGGTATGCAGAGTTGATGCGTCCTTACTGTGACTAATAGTTCAGTTTCGGGAGGCTGCGCAAGTGATACCGCTAGTGCTGCCAGTGCATCCGCATAAGCGTTCTGGAGACGAGGGATGTATTCAATAAAGAATTCTTCAAAAGATTCTGCCATTTTGATGGCCTCCTGGTGGTACGGGATCAGGTCTTGGTTCCTGACTTCATACTCTCCACGGACTTGGTTGACTATCAATTGAGAATCCCTAAAAGCTTCGAGATATTCGACCCCCAGCTCTTTGGCGAAACTGAGTCCAATGAGAAGCGTGTTGTACTCGGCTACGTTATTGGAACACGGACTAGTCAGTGAATAAGCCCGAGGCATCACATGCTTCCCCGGGGAAGGGGTTATTGTCCTATTAACTGCCCTCGAAGCACCATCGAAGTATAATTGCCATACTTGTTGGTGCGATGTAGTGTTAACCCCGTGGGTTTCATCCGGCAAGTCATCATATACTTCTGCCGTATCCGTTGTCGGGTTTGCCGCCAAAAGATCACAAATCGCTTGTCCTTTGACCGACTTCTGCTGTTTGAAGTGCAAATCATATTGGGACAAGAGAAGGGCCCACTTCGCTAACCGCCAATTCATAGAGGCCGGTTGCGTCATAAATACCCGTACTGGATTAACATTAGAAATGACGTAAATCGTCTGTCCAACCAAGTAATGCCGCATCTTTTGCATTGCGAATACCAATGCGAGGCATTCTTTCTCAATCATCGAATATCGAGACTCAGACTCGGCGCCTATCAAGGTCCGACTTAGGTAATAGACTGCATGTTCGTGACCATTATCATCGTCTTGTGCTAGTAAAGCACTTATCGAGTGGTTCATCGCCTTGAGATAAATCAAGAACGGTCTACCTGATTTTGGTGCAACGAGAACAGGAGGATTCATCAGATATGTTTTGATATCTTCGAATGCCTTTTGGCAGGCGTCATCCCAGATAAATGACACCCCTTTCTTGTTTAGTTTAGAGAATGGGTGGCACTTCCCAGAAAGATTTGAGATGAACCGCCGGATGTAAGCTAAACGCCCTTGCAATCCTCTGAGCTCTCTTAGATTTCTAGGGGGTTGCAGTTCATGTATCGCCTTCACCTTATCAGGATCGATATGTATACCTTTAGTGGTGACGACGAATCCAAGGAATTTTTCGCTGGACATTCCCAGGAAGGATTTAGTGGGGTTCATCTTCAATTGATGACTCCGAATGAGATCAAACATTATCTTCAAGTCCTTGATGTGATCTTCTTTGTTGCGGATTTTTACAACCAAATCATCCACGTAGCACTCGACTGTTTTCCTGAGATATTCTTGGAAAATCTTAGTCATTGCTCGCTAGTACATGGCGCCTGCATTCTTTAGACCGAAAGGCATCACCGTGTAGCAAAAGACACCAAGGGGCGTTCTGAACGATGTATGCTTCTCGTCATCTGGGTGCATCTTGATTTGGTTATATCCTGAAAAACCATCCATAAAAGACATTCTCTCAAATCCGCATGTATTGTTGATAATGACATCCCTGATTGGGAGAGAAAAGTCGTCTTTTGGACATGCCGTATTCAGGTCCCTGAAGTCGATGCAAATCCTAATTTTATCGTTCTTCTTCATGACTGGAACAATATTGGCTAGCCAGTCTGGATGTTGCTCCTCTCGGATAAATCCTGATTCGATC
Source organism: Asparagus officinalis (assembly GCF_001876935.1). Lineage (NCBI taxonomy): Eukaryota > Viridiplantae > Streptophyta > Magnoliopsida > Asparagales > Asparagaceae > Asparagus > Asparagus officinalis. Next base: position 40,888 of record NW_017972417.1, on the reverse strand, counting down.
AATTTCTTGACCCCTGCCTCAATGGCTTCCATAATCTGCGGACGAAACCGTCTTTGTTGTTGTTTGACAGGTTTGGCATCCGACTTGATATCGAGGTGGTGCATTGCTACATTATGGTCGAGGCCTGGCATGTCTTCATAGTTCCAAGCGAAGACGTCAATATATTCTCTGATGAGAGCAATTAATTCCTCCTTCTCATTTGAGGGAAGACTATCGCTGATGAATATAGGCTTTGGGTTGGCCTCGTCACCCATGTTAACTTAGACTATTTTATCTTGACTTGATATCGAGACATTTGATCATCATTCTCCATTGTGGACCCATGGGTCTTCCCATGTTGGCATTTGATCATCATTCTCCATTGTGGACGGATCAGCTGTAGCCATGGTCGCCATTAGGGCTTTGAATGCTTCTCCCAGACTTGTATCGGAATCCCATTCCGAGGAATCTGACGGATATCCATCTTTGTATTACTCAGATGATTGGTCATTGATTAACCAGCAACATTCGTCTTCTGAAGAAGATTCATACCCTAACCCTCATCTGTATTTATAATAATCATCGGGTTTCCCTTTTGGTACATATGCCGCTTTGGCTGGAATACGAGGACCTCGATCAAAGTATAGACCTTCTCCGAGTGTGAAATCATATCCCTGTTTTTCCATGAGCTTGCACGCTTCCGGGCTATACTTAGATAGATGCTGACTAGGTTTGTCATCATTCTCATCTTCCCTTAAGAAATGATCTGGTAATGAAAAATCCTCTCCTTTACCATAAATCACTTCTCTTTCGCCTCCTATTTTGGTAGGAATGACCAGGGTTGTTCCGAAAGAATGCTGCAGGTGTTTCTTTGTTATATAGGATGATCGAAGCGGCATATGTAAATCAGGATTATCACACAATTTTTTTATCACATCATCAAAAGACAGTGAGTACTCTAAATCGTTATTTATTTTATTATTGGCAAGTTGCCAGTTACAACTGCCCTCTGACGATTGTTCATCGTCAAGGTTGATTACAAAGGGTACAATGTCGTTTAAAACATAACCTCCATTGTAATCAAATCCGGCTTCGGTATCAGCTTCTTCTCCGCTGTCCGTGCCATGGGCCGATGATTCAGTATCGGATTCGTTACCATAAAGGAGAGAATCAGAACTACGTTGTTTGTCTACAATACATAGGAATGCACAAACACTAGACAAACAACATTAGTAGTAAATTGTTTGTAAATCATCATCAAAACAAGAAGGCCAACAAGGCTTCGGCATAAAATACCCCAGACTGGTATTCTGGTGTCTTTTTCTACGGAGAAAGACTAACCCGGCGACGCGTATTAGGCGTCGACATATCCTTTCTTAGGATTCAGGATGAAATTCCCCATGCATGTAAGGCATGGATTTTGGTGTTATTAATAACAACCTGCCATAATGTTGAATATGTGAGCGGGTGTTCTTTTTTAACGGTTAAGAACTAACCGGTAGCGCGGATTAGGCGCAGACTTATCCCTGCTTCGGTTTCAGGATAGAATACCCCAAAATCGAACTCTGGTGTCTTTTTCTACGGTGAAAGACTAAACCGGCAGCGCGTGTTAGACGCAGACTTATCCCTGCTTAGGATTCGGGATAAACTTCCTAGGATGAATCCTAGATTGATAAATTCTTAGAAAAGTTTGGTGCGGGAAAGGAAGGATTTTATATTCTATTTCCCGGTCTTCTTTTAGGATGAAGGCGAACCCGAATACAAGGAAGGAAGAATTTTATATTCTATTCCTTTATTCTGGAAAGGAAGAATTTTATATTCTATTTCCAGCGCAAAAGAAACTAGAAGTGGGATCTCCACTCCGAGAATCTGGAAGATCTAGATAAACTTACCTTTTATAGGATTGGTTATCTAATCTGAAGATGAGTTTTTTTTTTGTTTTTTATCGAAGTGAAATTTTAACTTCGGTCATAACCATGAGAAGACTTAACCAAAGAGAAAGAAAGGAGTTCTTTCGTTTATCAAAAGGGGACTCTGAACTGAAAGTGGACCTCTTGTTCATGGAAAGAATCAAGAGGGCCAGAAAGACACTTTTGGTGGACTCACTGTCAATTGAAATTGATTAGTAAGGGATTTTGGTGGTAAAAATGATTTTGGGTTATCCTCTAAAATATTAAGTGTAATATTCTTCAAGGAACTTCCCGGTAAATGAGTTATCCTGAATGTACTAGGGATAGTATTTTTTCAGGAACTTTCCATTTATTAGCATTAATTGCTTGGCGCCCTCTTGAGTAATCAGGCGATATGCACTGTTTGAGTAGACTATGTCTATCACAAACGGTCCTTCCCATTTGGGTTCAAATTTACCTTTCTTCTTGGAGTTAAGGATTATCGGTCGGCGAGCAGCGAGGACCAGATCTCCTTCCTTGAAGCTTCTCTGTCGGACTCTTTTGTTAAAAGCCCTAGATATTCTGGCTTGATAAAACTCAATGTGTTGTTGAGCTTCCAAGTGCTTTTCATCCAACATTTCGAGTTCTTCGATGCGTTTCTGATGTTGTTCTTCTGTCATCATCTCGGTTGCGAGAGCGATCCGAAGGGATGGGATTTGGATTTACAATGGTAACACAGCTTCACATCCGTATACCAATGAATATGGAGTGGCCCCTGTAGGTGTGCGTATGGTGGTGCGATAAGCCCAGAGTGCTTCACCGAGTTTATCATCCCAGTCTCGTTTATTGGTCTTCACATACTCCGGCAAGTCATCATATACTTCTGCCGTATCTGTGGTCGGGTTTGCCGCCAAAAGGTCACAAATCGCCTGGGAAAAATAGGACCGACAATGTCCATGCCCCATGTCTCAAATGGCCAAGACGTGGTTGATGTGTGTAAATGCTCTGTTGGTTGGTGCATATAATTTGCATGTATTTGACAAGCATGACACTCTCGGGCGTATTCGATTGCGTCACGAACCATTGTTGGCTAAAAATATCCCATTCTCCTGATGCGATCATATAGTTTGGGACCGGGCTGATGCGCACCACATTCTCCTTCGTGTGCTTCCTTAAGAACTTCTTCTGCTTCTTTGTTCGAAAGGCATCGGAGTAACAAACCATCGTACCATCTACGGTATAATGTATGGGTCTCGGTATTATAGAAGAATCTTGGTGCTCTTCAGCGGATTGATTCCCTTTCTTTTACATCCTCTGGTAAAATACCAAATTGGACGTAGTCAATGATAGGAAAATGCCAATCTCGTGACTCAGACCCAATTTGAGTTGAATTCACCTCTTTGGTGCTCATGTTTCTATCCTCTTCCTCTTCAATATCCATATCGTATATGGGTATGCAGAGCTGATGCGTCCTTACTGTGACTAATAGTTCCGTTTTGGGAGGCTGCGCAAGTGATACTGCTAGTGCTGCCAGTGCATCCGCATAAGCGTTATGGAGACGAGGGATGTATTCAATAAAGAATTCTTCAAAAGAATCTGCCATTTTTATGGCCTCCTGGTGGTACAGGATCAGGTCTTGGTTCCTGACTTCATACTCCCCACGGACTTGGTTGACTATCAATTGGGAATCCCTAAAAGCTTCGAGATATTCGACCCCCAGCTCTTTGGCGAAACTGAGTCCAATGAGAAGCGTGTTGTACTCGGCTACGTTATTGGAACACGGACTAGTCAGTGAATAAGCCCGAGGCATCACATGCTTCCCCGGGGAAATTAAGACCACTCCAACTCCAGAGGAGACTTTAGGACATCCGGGGGTTATTGCCCTATTAACTGCTCTCAAAGCACCATCGAAGTATAATTACCATACTTGTTGGTGTGATGTAGTGTTAACCCCGTGGGTTTCATCCGGCAAGTCATCATATACTTCTGCCGTATCCGTTGTCGGGTTTGCCGCCAAAAGATCATAGAGGCCGGTTGCGTCATAAATACCCGTACTGGATTTACGTTGGAAATGACGTAAATCGTCTGTCCTACCAAGTAATGCCGCATCTTTTGCATTGCGAATACCAATGCGAGGCATTCTTTCTCGATCATTGGATATCGAGACTCGGCGCCTATCAAGGTCCGACTTAGGTAATAGACTGCATGTTCGTGACCATTATCATCGTCTTGTGCTAGTAAAGCACTTATCGAGTGGTTCATCGCCTTGAGATAAATCAAGAACGGTCTACCTGATTTTGGTGCAACGAGAACAGGAGGATTCATCAGATATGTTTTGATATCTTCGAATGCTTTTTGGCAGGCAACGTCCCAGATGAATGACACCCCTTGACGAGAACAGGAGGGTTCGCTAGATATTTTTTGATATCTTCGAATGCTTTTTGGCAGGCGTCGTCCCAAATAAATGACACCCCTTTCTTGTTTAGTTTAGAGAATGGTTGGCCCTTCCCAGAAAGATTTGAGATGAACCGCCGGATGTAAGCTAAACGCCCTTGCAATCCTCTGAGCTCTCTTAGATTTCTAGGGGGTTGCAGTTCATGTATCGCCTTCACCTTATCAGGATTGATATGTATACCTTTAGTGGTGACGACGAACCCAAGGAATTTTCCACTGGACATTCCAAGGAAGGATTTAGTGGGGTTCATCTTCAATTGATGACTCCGCATGAGATCGAACATCGTCTTCAAGTCCTTGATGTGATCTTCTTTGTTGCGGCTTTTTACAACCAAATCATCAACGTAGCATTCGACTGTTTTCCTGAGATGTTCTTGGAAAATCTTAGTCATTGCTCGCTGGTACGTGGCGCCTGCATTCTTTAGACCGAAAGGCATCACGGTGTAGCAAAAGACACCGAGGGGCGTTCTGAACGCTGTATGCTTCTCGTCATCTGGGTGCATCTTGATTTGGTTATATCCTGAAAAACCATCCATAAAAGACATTCTCTCAAACCCACATGTATTGTCGATAATGACATCTGTGATTGGGAGAGGAAAGTCGTCTTTTGGACATGCCGTATTCAGGTCCCTGAAGTCGATGCAAATCCTGATTTTACCGTTCTTCTTCATGACTGGAACAATATTGGCTAACCAGTCTGGATGTTGCTCCTCTCGGATAAATCCTGATTCGATCAATTTCTTAACCTCTGCCTCAATAGCTTCCATAATCTGCGGACGAAACCGTCTTTGCTGTTGTTTGACAGGTTTGGCATCCGGCTTGATATCGAGGAGGTGCATTGCTACATTAGGGTCGAGTCCTGGCATATCTTCATAGTTCCAAGCGAAGACGTCAATATATTCCCTGATGAGAGCAATTAATTCTTCCTTCTCATTTGGGGGAAGACTATCGCTGATGAATATAGGCTTTGGGTTGGCCTCGTCACCCATGTTAACTTGGACTATTTTATCTTCAGTGGGGGGTTCCCTCTGTTCGAACCTATCACCATACTGCATGTTCAGGTGATGAACCCACGGGTCTTCCCATGTTGGCATTTGATCGTCGTCTTCCATCGTGGACGGATCAGCTAAGATTCATACCCTAACCCTCGTCCGTATTTATAATAATCATCGGGTTTCCCTTTTGGTACATATGCCGCTTTAGGTGGAGTACGAGGACCTCGATCGAAGTATAGACCTTCTCCGAGTGTGAAATCGTACCCCTGCTTTTCCATGAGCTTGCGCGCTTCCGGACTATACTTAGATAAATGCCGACCAGGTTTGTCGTCATCTTTATCTTCACTTAGGAAATGATCTGGTAACGGAGAGCTTTTTCCTTTACCATAAATTACTTCTTTTGCACCTCCTATCTTGTTCGGGATGATCATGGTTGTTCCGAAAGAATGCTGGAGGCGCTCCTTTGTTACGTAGGACGATCGAAGCGGCATATACAAATCAGGATTATCGTACAATTCTTTTATCACATCATCAAGAGACAGGGAGTACTCTAAATCGTTATTTATTTTATTATTGGCAAGTTGCCAGTTACAACTGCCCTCTGACGATTGTTCATCGTCAAGGTTGATTACAAAGGGTACAATGTCGTTTAAAACATAACCTCCATTGTAATCAAATCCGGCTTCGGTATCAGCTTCTTCTCTGCTGTCCGTGCCATGGGCCGATGATTCAGTATCGGATTCGTTACCATAAAGGAGAGAATCAGTGAAATAATTCTCATACCCTTTGAATGGTTGCTTATCCGCGACCACCATTCTAACCTTATTATCAGTGTCGACATATTTCAAACACTGATGGAGAGTGGAGGGGATTATAACGTTACTATGGATCCAAGGCCGACCCAATAGTAAGTTATATGAAGTTTCGGCATCGATCACATAACATGTGACTTCTGCCTTCAAATCTCCCATTTGACATTTTACCCGGATCTTACCCAAGGGTCTTGACCCGCTAGTGTTGAATCCATAGATAACAGTGCCTGTGGACGCCAACTTACTAACTAGAATGCTGAGGATATGCATCAAGCGAAGCGGCATAATACTCACAGCAGAACCCGGATCCACTTGGATTCGGTTGACTTTGCTGGAGCCAATGTACCCAATGAAATATAGGGGTCGATCATGGTTCGAATTCTTCGTCTGCATATCCTCTTTGGTGAAGGTAATGCAGGGAAGGTTTTTAGCCGCTATGTTGCAGTGTTGAATTGACGGTCCTGGCTCTTCAAGTGCCGGCTTGATCCGAGTAAGGAACACTTCTGAATTGGCCAAGGCTTCTTGCAAGGCTTCCCTTGTTTCTTTAGACAACCATAACAACTCATACAATGTTATCTGTGCTGGGATGTTAGCTAGTTGAGCCATAATATCGAAGACGTGCGGAGTGTTTGAGCTTTCCGGTTTATCTCTTCCAATCGGACGATTAAAATGAGACTGCTTCGGATTCTGAACCTCCTGGGGCCTCTTTTCTTTCTGTTTATCAACCGGCTGCCGTCAAGCTTCTTCAACCGGTCTAGGAGTCGTAATCACACCCAGCTCCGTGAGAGTTTTGGCTGATCCCCGTTTAGTTACCCCCTGCTCAGCTAACTGATCACTAGGTGATGGGTAGTTGAAGTGATACTCATTTCCTCTTCTAGTGGCAAAGACTTCTTGTTCTTCTTCGGAGAGCGGGAAGGTAGGAGCTTCATTACCATCCTCTTCGAAGATCGCGGAAGTAGCATTGCAGGACTTGCCTTTACCCTTTTTGGTCGAGGAAGTCGTCCACTGATCGTCTTCAATTAGATCGGGATGAACCCAGAGGATTTTGCCGGTTGGGGCTGTGTGTGGCACAAGTCCTTTTTGGCGCTGCCCATATGGGTCATCATTCACTGTCTTCATTCCAACTTTGGTGATGCGTTCTGGTTTAAACTATGCTGTGGGCACTGATCCAAAGCTGATTGACACTGCGTTTGCTCCGACATTCTTGGACGGCTTCGGGGTTATGACGCCTACATCAATTAAAGCCTGGATTTTATCCTTAAGATGGTAGCATGACTTTGTAGGGTGATGGACCGCTCTATAGTATGCCGCACATACTTCGAATCCGTCACTTTGCTAGCCCCCTTCTTGATCTACATCCGCCGGCAGCTGGATTTGTATTATTTCCAACAGGGACTAAATGATGCGGGAACTTCGCTCATCTGTGAAGGAGTACAGCCTTATGGAAATCTTGGCCCGCAAGCATTCTGCTTCTTGAGGCCGTTGTTCCATTGCGATCGCAGGATTGTTATGCGTGCTTGTGCTGGCCTGCCTGCTTGCTGAGGGTTGCAATGCGAAAGTTTGCATTAGCCATCAACTGCATAGCATGTCCTTAACCTTTTCCCTCGTGTGGACGAAATTTCTGCCTGTGGAGCATTGCTCGCCTGTTGGCCTCTCTCCGCCTTCTTCCTTCTGACGATATCGCTCGCTTGCCTCTCGGACCTTCAAATCCTTCCATGTTTTGGACGGTGTTGTCCCCATTGCTATCCAACACGTCCAGTGCGCAGGTTGTTGTGGCCAAGTCGGAGAATAAACTCCCTCCAGTGATCGGGTCCCGCCAAGTCATCGCCTTGTTCCTTGTGAACCTTTATGACGAATGTGCAACAATTCCCCGTCTTTTTATTTCTCGCTCAAGCAACAACCCGACTGGATATCTCTGGTGTCCGTCGTCGAATAAATGGTGAGGAATTTAGTCTCCATGTCATCCCAGCCTATTCACGCTCCTGAGCTTGAGCGCGAACGATACCAATCGAAGGCGGTTCCACGAAGAGTGCCAACGAAGGACCGTACCATCAGAGGCTCATTACCAGAGATAACCCCTAGGTGTGATTTGAAGTAAATCAAATGCTGAGTGGGTGAACCCATCCCATTAAACGGCGTGAAGTTAATTAGATTAAACTTCGCCGGATATGGGATCGATTCCCATTCTCTTGGGTATGGACAAGGAATGCCCGTCTTCTTCATCTCTTGAGCGGAAATCAACGTATTGATTTTGCTCTCGAGGTTTTTGATCTTCAAGCTTTCACCTGTGTTTTCGCTAGCATTCTCGTTACCACCCCCTGCATTGACGGGAGGATTATTGGCATTATGAGCTTCATTCACATTTGTATCCTCATCTTCCCGATTAACCTGGTTACGACGACTTGGTTCGCCTTGCTGGTTTGTCAGTGCTTGGATTTGTTGGTCATGCATTTCTCTCATATTCTGCATGGCCATCTGTATTTCGAACCTGAAGCTCTCCTGTTGTTCAGCCATGGCTTCTTCAAGCATCTTGGCCACTTGTTCCGCACTTATCATAAGTGCCTCGCGGGGTTGTCCCTCGCTGGATACCGTATTATCTGATGCAACCGCGGAGCCGGCATTAGATTCTTCATCATCTTCTGAAGGTAATCTTGTCTGAATCCTACCATAAGTTGCTCGTTTGATGGTTCCAGACTGCAGACGTGTTATATGCCGAGGTGCTTTCAGAATCGACTCGAGATTATCCTGTGTCGATGTCCCTTTGCTGGTCATATTAGTGGTGACCCTCGGAAATTCTCCGTCTTCAAACACCTAGGCCTTGGTTTTGGCGTTTCGGTACTGAGTCTTTCGAAAACCGAAACTCTTTCAGGAACTGTCTTGATGCAGTTACACTCAGACAACACTGCCCGAATGAGTTTGGAACATGGGCATTGAGTTTCTAGTTTTCGAGGACTCCTTTTCCTGGTTTTACTCGTACCCCCAGCACGATAGTATAACTCGTCTGCTTGAAGGTCGGAGTAATCTATCGTGTGTTGGCACGACTTCTCAGGTATAACGCTATCGTCATCAGACGATAATGTTTCCTTCTGAGGGCGAACTGCCTTCTTTGGGTTTTCAAAAGTTACACGCCTCGAAACATGCCTTTGCGGGCGTGAGTTCTCAGCGGGCTCTTGGACTTTAATGCGCAAATTGGTGCGCCTAGCTTCCCTGATCTCTTTGTCATGTTGGAGGTGACGGCGACCCCCAGCATATTGAGTCGTTCGGGGCTTCTTCATCGGGCCCAAACGTTCTTGAACTGGAGCTTTGCTTCTTTCATCGGGAATTGGACCAAGGCGCTCCAAAACTGATCTTCTTCTTCGGGATGATTCTGCGGGATCTCCCAGAGTAGCTATGGGAATTACTGGCGACTTTGTTTGGTTCACCGGAGGCTGGATTTGCGTTGAAGGCTGCAACGATTGTGCCTTAGCCTGAATCGCCGCTTCAGACTTCGGCCTCCATACTTGGCGGGTTGGTGGCGGCTTCTTGGCCACTTCCTTCTGCAATCTTCTACGGGCTTCTTGGACTCGAGCTCGTGCCTGCGCTGACAGTGCGCGGCGCTTGCGGATGCGCTCATCAAGTGTTGAACGATTCCGTTTGACACGGATCCATTCATTCGTTGGCGGCTTGGAGGAGCTGTCATTCATGGTTTGTTGAGGCTGCTTGCCTCTCCTGTTCTTCAGATCCGCCTTATAGCGGACTCCGTCGGTGGACTTCATCGCCTTTGTGAGTTGCCGCGCCAGGCGTTGACGTCGCCTCTGGCGGGCTCTCTTCGAGAGAGTCACAACGCCCTCAACGGTGGAGGCATTGGTGAGAACAGGGTTGACCTGGTTGGAGGTCGGTGGAACTTCACCCGACGCAACTTTGGCGTCAATTGGGGTGAGAGCTTCGTTGGCAGTTCTGTACTTTCTTCAATACGCACGAACTTTTCTCCTGGAGGAGAATTCTTTGGGCTTACGGGGAAGAGTGGATCCGGTACGAGGATGAAAGAGACCATCGAACTTTTGCTGGTCGAATTCAATACTCGCCATCTCTCCTGACGGGATTGAGATCCGCGACTGCGAGTAAACGATCTTCGGCATGCGAGATCGGTTGGCTCCACTGTGGGTCGCCAGATTGTTCGGGATAAATTGCTTTCATGATGTATGTCTCTTCTCGAAGTATAGTTTTTTCGATTATAAAGAGTCGAGGTCTTTTTATAAGATCCGTTATAATAAAATCAAAAGATAAAATAAAAAATTTATTAACAACTTCCTTGAACAAATGTCGCCGAGATCACTGTTTTGCGCGTCTCCTCCGTTTTGTGGTCTTCACCTGCGCGGGTTAATCCGTGACCACCGCGCGATCTTGATTCCGGTCGGAATCCTAACATGTGACGGTGCTATTTCCTAAAGGAAATACAGCCCGGGGGTACTATTTCGCCAAGGAAATAATAGCCTTTAGTAATCGAAATCGACCAATCCGAAATCGAGACTCTTCTCGGATAAAAGCCAACCTTTGAATCGGCTAGGAAAACCCGTGTAGATCTGCAAATCTTTTTTGATCCCTCTCGAACTCCTCGCCTTATTTGGCGGGATGATCAACCAAGCACCAGATCTGAGAAGTCGCGAGTCTTCTAAGGTTGAAAATCGAGGTGTGAGTTCTCAATCCAAGAGTTTCGACTCCAAAATTCCAACCCCCTCAAAATGAGCCCTCATCCTCTTATTTATAGGCATTTAAACGCGGGATCGGCCCAGATCTGGCCCAGATCTAAGTTTGCTTGGCCACCGACCACTATGGGATGGCTCCGCGACCACCCGAGCCACCCACCTTGGGGTGGCTCGGCCACCGGAGCCACCCTTGGGTGGCTTGGTTTTGGCCGGGTGTTCGCCGTTGTGTCCGTTGTCTGGTTTCGCGGTTTATCGGAGTTTTATTGTTGATCTGGACTCTGATTTGGCAGTTCGGATCCTAATTTGGCAGTAAATCCGCTTCGGTGTTCGAGTTTGAATCCGTTATACAGTTGGATGACTCGTTGACTCACCGAACCGTTAGCTTGATTCCACACGCGAGTGAATTTATTCCGTTGTTTGCGTACGGTTCGTTAGCCTCGTCGCCTCGTTAATCCGCTTCGTCGCGTGTCACTTGGCTTCGGTATTGTGGATTAACGCTCGTGTTTAGATACGTCACCCGATGGTTCGTTGGTTTGTTGAATCGTCGTGCCGAGCTGTGTTAAGGGACCTATAAGCAGTTTTATACGCCTACAGTTACAACCAATTTCATGCTGCTATGACCCGTCGCCACTTGAGAGCAAGAAGAATCCTTCAACCACATAGCTTCAATATAATTGTTTACCTCTCCCCTATGATGAGACTCCGGATGACCATAAATTCCTATGAATCTCCAATTTTCCTCCTCCCTTGCTCCTTTGATCGTAACATCAATGTGGTATTTAGACAAAGAATTAATAGACAAACTGTTCTCTTCATCCTAAAGAAAAGTTGGCTGACGACCATCATAAATTACTACAAAATAATTGTTAAAATTAAGAGTAATTTTATCAATGAATAGTTGTTAGAAGTAACTAATAAAGGAAATATTAATAAAAAATTATTTATTTCCTAATTAATATGCATTTCAACTACTTCCGAGCTACTTCTGAGTATTGAGGATTGGAAACATATTCTGGAAGTAATTAATATGCATTTCAACTACTTCCGAGCTACTTCTGAGTATTGAGGATTGGAAACATATTCTGGAAGTAAGGATGACACGTAGGAGCCACATAAGCGTTTAAGGAAGTATTGGAAGTAAATTTTTTAGAGAACCAAACATACTTTTTTACTTGATGTAGCAGAAGTAGCCTCTACTTCTTTTACTTTAGCATAATTACTTCCATGTAAACAAACAAACCCGTAATTGAGAAGACCTTCTAAAATTATAACTTTTGTTGTAATTAATAAAATAAAAATTTCACCTCTTCATATTTTTCTTTTCTTCTCTTTTTTTGATGGTGAAGATGAAGATCAAGATCAAGATGAAGATTTATCTTCATCAAGAGGCTAGAACCCTCTTGGAATGTAAATTTTCTCTTTTATTATTTTATTTTTCTTGTAATATTTTTCTTTTCTTATTTTAGATATTTAAGGGGCTAGAACCCTCTTGAATTAGTTTTATTTTCATGCCTTATAGAGTAGATTTATTTTCATGTCTTTATTTTTTATAATTATTTTGTAGTATAGATTTATTTCTTGTATAGTTTAGATTTTATTTTCTTGCACTATTCTCCAAGAGACTAGAACTCTCTTAGGAATTAGTTTTTATTTTTGTTTATTTTTTTTCCTTTTATTCCCTCACTTAAAGGCTAGAACTCTCTTTGGAGTTAGTTTTTATTTTCATTCTCTCACTTAGAGGCTAGATACCTCTTTGGAATTAGTTTTTATTTTCATTCTCTCCCTTTTATTTTTTGGTTTTTATTTTCTAAGATGTAAAACTAATTCTTATAGGAATTTTAGAATTGCATGAAACTAATTTAGTTTCTTTTGTGAATTGTGAATTACTCTCTTATGCTTAAAATAATCATGTTTAGGACAATCAATTAGAGAGCTAATTGGCAGGAGGAATTCTCTCTTTACTATCTAGTTGTTGTTCTTTTTATGAATGTTAATTTTACTTAGATGATAATTTGATAGGTTATACTTTCCTTAAATGGTTTGATAGTTTATGCTTAATAAATCTAAAATAAAATATGATAAAAAGAGGATAATCCATAATTTATAATTGAAATTGGCTAGTGGATTCAATTCTAGATTCCTCATATCTCTAATTGAATCCTCCATCTTTTACTTTCTTGATTTTCCTCTTTATTATTGATTTTTCTTTATTTAATTCTTGATTTTATTTTTCTTCTATTTCTTCATCTTTCTTCCTCCCCTCTCAATCTAGTTTTGCTTTATTTTTCATATAATCACAAGAACTCTCCTCATCTCTCTCCACAATCACACATTTATCACTCCTAATTGTCACACATAACTTAAAAATCACTTTTGATTAATTTCTAAAACACCTTCTTCGTGGGATTTGACATTTTTCTATACTATAACTTGATTGTACACTTACAATCTTGACATATTCACAAACATCATATCAAGTTTTTGGTGTCGTTATCGGGGAAGGTTCTTATAAGTATGATTTTTCTGTTTTGGTTCTTTAATTTGTGTGTTTTCACCATTTTGAAGATTGAAGATCAATGATTGAAGATTGAAGATTAGAAATTTGCTTGTGGTAACTTTTCTTTCTAGTATTTTCAATTCCACCCCTTTAGTTAATTCCTCACAAGTAGAGACAATTAGGATCTTAAAAAAAAATTTTACTTTTGCCGACCATAATAAAATTCACCCTCCACTTGGACATTTACTAACAAGATAGAAATCTCAAACAAGAGCTCTTTTTCTCACATTTGTTTGATTGTTAACCCTAATAAGAAAATAAAAAGATTTTCTTTTTGTATTATTTTGTAGTTACTTTTAATTCCTAGGGTTGCATTGCATATAGTTAGTAGGAATTCACCCAAGTGATTTGAACATCTTGATTTGACACACACTTAAAGATATTCTTAAGGGTAAAAACCCCTAATCAAGATAAGGTGAGGGATTTTATCATCCTTTCCTTAACCCACAAATCACTAATTCCTCACTACACAAACCCAAGTCTTTTAAAACTCATTAGACATTAGCCCCTAAGAACTCGAGCTTATTAAGAAACAAGAAATCCTCAAGTAAACCTGTTTAAGTTTATTTGAATCTGTTGGTGTCTAATGTAAGATTTAGGCGTTGCGTAAAGCGCTCCGTAAGGAGCGATGTACTTAATTGATCTTTGATCTCCCTCTAGTACCATCATTACCTGGCTAATTGACCGAGTAAACTTTAATCTTTAGACTAAAAGAGTTTTTAGTTAGGAGTTGGTCTAGTAGAGTTTTAGCCTAATCTTAGAATTTAGAAGTGATTGACACAAGCGATTGCTCTTGATTTGTTTTAATTAGGTTTTCTTTTATCCTTTTTTATTCTTCTCATTTTCTTTTGGATCTTTTAGTTTTTCTCTTTAAGAAAAACTAACCTTTATGTTTCTTAAAATTTAAAAAAAAAATTATAAAAAGAATTTGTTTTGGTGTATGCAAGTTTGGATTAGGGATAATACTTATAATTTATATTGTGCTAAACCAATTTTTGAGACTAAACAATGGAAAATCCTCACCCACCTATTCTTCAAGACATATATTATGCCGAAGAAGAGAATGATTCAAATCCAAGTTTTGAGGAGATTTTTTGTGATGGAACAAAGGCACTAGAAGAATTTGAATCAGAACTAGTTTTCACGGAGATGGATGCAAATTTCTCTGATCTTAGTTTGGAAGAACTTTTTGCTAATGAACTTAGGTTTATAGAATATAAATAACAACTGAATTTTCATACCTCAAATATGAATCTTGGGTTTGAGAAAATTTTTAAAGAAGAATTGGTTGTGTTAGGATAAACTTTCATTAACAAGGATTCTAAATTCAAATATGAAGTTTTCAAAATGCATAACACTATTGATACCTACCTTCAATTGCTGCAGAATTTATTAGAACCTTCGAAATACACAGAATTTAAGCACCTTTTTAAGTTCATCATCTTAGACTTCTATAAAATCCAAGGTAGAATTTTCATTAATAAGGTAGCATTTGATATAGAATACGAGTTTTTTATGTTCAATCTGTTATTCTACATCTTCACTTTTTGTCTCATAATAATACGAATAATAAAAAGAATTTATTCTTCTCTTATTTGAAAGTTTCTTGTTATTTTTGAAAAAAGAAAAAACAAAATGAAAAAAGAAGAAAAAAGAAAAGAAAAAAAGATGTGAAAAAAGAGAAAAAAAGAAGAAGAGAATTTTGACTTCATCCTCGTCATACCAAAGGTAATTGCAGATTTTTATCATTTCATCATTATTTTAGATTGATCAAACAAATATAAGTGTTTCATCTCTTATCTACTTTACTTTGTGTATTACAGAATTTGCAATGAGGACCATGCAAATTTTAGGTATGAGGGTGGGGGACTAGTCATTTTTTCCCTCTTTACCTTAATTTTTTCTTCCTTTTGGCTATGACATTTTTTTCTTCCTTTTGCTATGTTATTTTTTTCTTCCTTTAAAAAACATAAAAATGTTGTAACTTGCCAAATTAATAGAGTTAATTAATAATTAATCTATTTGATAAATGTTAAATTTTCTAATCCTTAGTTAGTTTTATACTCAAGTTCACCTTTTATGATAACTCTAAATAAATTTCTTAATATATGATTTTCAAAATAGTATACCTTACTAAGGTCTTGACTTAGACTTTTAATTAAAAGAATAGAATTTTTACAGGCTTAACTTAGAGTAGAAAATAATTTTTCAAGATCTCTTTATATATATATATATATATATATATATATATAAACTAACTTTGCAAAAGAAATAAAGTAGAAAAAAATCACCAAGGAAGAAAGAGTTAAAAATATAATATAAAAAAATAAAAAAATAAAAATACTAATAAATGTTATATATATATATATAGTTATATTTGTATATATGTTCTTGAAAAATAATTTTGATTAAGAGACTTTAAAATTGTTTAAAACAAAGAGTTAACATATTTCTTTCAAAACTTTTAAATTAAATTTCTAAGTTAGACTTGTTTTGTATAACTATAATGAAAAGATTTTTAAGAGATTTACCTTAGAGTTATACTTAAAAATATTTTCTTGAGTAAAAACTAGCTTCAATTAGAATGTTTAAACATATCAATTAAATTATTCACTAACTTTTTTAAATTGACAAGTTAATCGAATTTTGTGGGTACATTCACTGAAACCCTCACGAGACTATAACTCGTCCTCTAGGGTAACCTAAAGGTTTAAAGGCTTGTTGTATGCATTAAATGCAACCACGATTCCTACGAAAGTGAGTTAGGATTTTTCTTTATTTCCTTTTTAATTTCCCTCTTAGCTAGAGAACTAGCAAAAGTTTAGGTATGAAGGTAATTGATAATCATATTTATTATATTTTTATACCCTTAATTATCTATTTTGTTTAAATAAAAAAGTCAATAATAAACATGTTTTATCTTAATTTGCAGGTAAATGAAGAATTAATGAATAAAAGCTCGAAAAGAACTCAAATTTTCTTATTTTTTTAACATTTTATTGAAGCCTAGGATCAAGCCAAGCAATCTACAGAAGCCGAAGAAATAATGATCCAATATGAAAAGAAATCAAGTCAAAATCATATTCAAGATGATTAGCCACAAAAAAAGGGTGATATCTCTCAATCCAAAAGGCGCAATTTAGCATATAATATATGAAAATTGCATATCTCGACAAGACAAAGATAATTGTATTTTTAGAATTTTCAAATTCTAATTGGTTAACCGACCAATTGGTTCGTAATAAACTTGATTTGTGGCTAAGATTTAGTTCTTGGAGCCCAAGTAAAATCCAATGATTCTTGTTGCTTACTATAGGCTATAGATAGGGATAGCGGGTGAGAGATTTGAGTGAAAAAAATTTTGTAAAAATTTTTTTGGAAAGGAGGATTATTCTTAATTGAGGACCTTCCAATATGAAAAGAAATCAAGTCAAAATCATATTCAAGATGATTAGCCACAAAGAAATGATGATTTCTCTCAATTCAGAAGGTAAATTTTAGAATATAATATATGAAAATTACCTATCTCGATGAGATGGAGCGAACTGTATTTTCAAAATTTTCAAATTCCAAATGGTTGACTGACCAATTGTTCGTAACAAACTTATTTTATGGCTGAGATTTAATCCTTAGAGCCCAAGTAAAATCCAATGGTTCTCGTTGCTTGCTGTGGGTTATAAATAGGGATAAATGATGAGGGATTTAAGTGTGAAAAATTTTGTAAAAACTCCTTTTGGGGAGGAGGGTTATTCTTAATTGAAAAAACCTTCCAAAATTATAACTTTATTTGTAATTAATAAAATAATTTTTTCACATCTTCATATTTTTCTTTTCTTCTCTTTGTTTGATGATGAAGATGAAGATGAAGATGAGATGAAGATGAAGATCAAGATAAAGATTTACTTTCATCAAGAGGCTAGAACCCTTTTGGCATGTAAATTTTATCTTTTATCTTTTTATTTTTCTTGTAATATTTTTTTTCTTGCTTTAGATATTCAAGGGTCTAGAACCCTCTTGAATTGGTTTTATTTTCATGCATTGTGGAGTAGATTTACTTTCATGTCTTAAATTTTTTACAATTATTTTGTATTATAAATTTATTTTCTTGTATAGTTTAGATTTTATTTTCTTGCACTATTCGCCAAGTGGCTAGAACCCTCTTGAGAATTAGTTTTTATTTTTGTTCATTCTTTTGCTTTCATTCTTTCACTTAGAGGCTATAACCCTCTTTGGAGTTAGTTTTTATTTTTATTCTCTCCCTTTTATTTCTTTGATTTTATTTTCTAAGATATAAAACTAATACTTGTAGGAATTTTAGAATTGCATGAAACTATTTTAATTTTTTATGAATTATAAATTACTCTCTTGTTCTTAAAATAATCATATTTAGGATAATCAACTAGAAAACTAATTGGCAAGAGAAATTCTCTCTTTACTATGTAGTTGTTCTTTTCATGAATGTTAATTTTGCTTAGATGATAATTTGATAGGTTATGCTTTCCTTAGTGGCTTGATAGTCTATGCTTAATAAATCTAAAGTAAAATATGATAAAAAGAGGATAATCCATAATTTATAATTGAAATTGGCTAGTGGATTCAATTCTAGATTCCTCATATCTCTGATTGAATCCTCCATCTTTTACTTTCTTGGTTTTCCTCTTTATTCTTGATTTTTCTTTATTTGACTCTTTATTTTATTTTCCTTCTATTTCTTCATCTTTCTTCCTCCCCTCTCAATCTAGTTTTACTTTATATTGCATATAATCACAACCACTCTCCTCATATCTCTCCCCAATCACATATTTATCACTCCTAATTATTACACACACAACTTAAGAATCACTTTTGACTAATTCCTACAACACCTTTCTCATGGGATTCGACATTTTTCTATACTATAACTTGATTGTACACCGGTAATCTCGACATATTCACAAACACCATATCATGAAGAGACTTTGAGATTTTTATATGAGGGTTTAATTAAGAGTTTGGGTCAAAATGGTCACTATTCAATTGGATCTTACCCAATAAGCTTAATTGGTATAATAACTCATTAACCTCTTTCTCTTAGGACTCAAACCATTATGAAAACCAAAAATCACATTTGCAACCTAAAAAGTCCAATTTAAAAATCATAAGATAAATTTTTTATTTCCACTTGAAGAAAAGGCGTGTGGTATGTGTCAAGATCATAGAGCTCGATGAAATCTAATTGCTCAAAATTACTCAATCAGAATTTGCAGTCAAAATTTATTCAGAGCAAGGTAGGTCTTTACAAAGAACATATGCATAGTGGCTATGAGATAAACTATAGATACATGTAGGGCCAAAAAAGATTTATATGAATAAGTTGAAAGGGTTTGGAAGTTGTCACCAGCTCTTAACTGATTTGTTCTTCTTGCAATCATAAATTTACATTGTTCTTTGGAACCTTCAGCCTAGATAAGCCTCTGGCCAACTCTTTGTTAGACACTTAGAAAATAAGCTCAATGTTTGCATGTCCTAGCCTTTTGTGTCGTATCCATATATCTTCATCTATAGCATTAAGAGGCTTAATACTCTGTTGAGTTAGATCATCATATTCAAAAGAGTAAACATTTCCATCTCTAAAAGCTTCAAACATCAAAACATTGTTAGCATAAAAAATGGAGCATTTATCAAATTTAAACTTGATAGAAATGTTGCTACAATATAATTAACTTATGCTAAGCAAGTTAGCCCAAAGTCCTTTCCCAAGCAAAATATTCTTATGCAAGGTGAATGAGTGCTATCAATGATACCAATAACATCAATTTAACTTATAACATTAATCTCCAAAGGTTAGTGAGGCACCTTTGTAATTTGACAGAGAGTTTAGAATTGTCAGTCATGTTGCTTCATAACCTTCTATTGCAAGATTTACTTTTTTTTATTTTTGGTCATAGAGTTATTGAATTATGTAGCATCTCCATAGCTATAAAGATCTCTTAGCCTTTGTCTTCATCATTCACATTATTCTGCTATCCTAGGGAGGTTGGAAGTAAATGAAACCAAATTAAACCTATCTAACAACCGAACACCATACATTTAACGACATAACATTAAATAAATTGCAGTAGTTGCTGCAAAATAAAACTACAAAAGAATAATAATAAATACAACCCTCTTTTGGATCATAAATACAATAATGTTTCGGCATAAATCATGAAATCCAGGATGTTAGTAAAAGCTCTAATATTGATAATCCTCATATAAGTTTCATCCTTGTTCATCCCTCAAAAAAATTAATCTAAATCAACAACACAAAAATAAGTCATGAATCATAGTTTTATGGGGAGTCGCTCAAGATAGATCTTTTTAAGAATTTACTGAGCTAGAAAATAGGTTATTCAAGTAAACAAGTAAGAGGACTTGAAGTCATAAACTTAAAAGCTCATAATGTTACGCTTACATCCAAGTGGATTCGGAAGATCTTTGCAAGTGATAATCTTGTGGGTAGGGTGATCAAATGAATATACTCTTTAGTCACACTCATCTATATTGCTCAACTCCAAAAAAAAAAAAACTTTCTCCAGGTTCTATAATGATATTCTTTCAATTAAATCTCCTTTTTTATCTTGTAAAAAAAAAAAAACTTTCTCCAGGTTCTATAATGATATTCTTTCAATTAAATCTCCTTTTTTATCTTGTATCAAACGGAAGTTGCCAATGGAGGAGATTTAGGTTTTGGGAGGTGGGAGAAAATTCTTTAGGTAGCCTCTACCCTTCTAACTATAAGCTTGTCTAGTTGGCAAACACAACCATTAGTTCCTAAGATATGCTTAAAGCGGGTAATTAGCATTAGCATCCTCTTCTAAGATGACCACAATTCTCTTCATCTAGAACAGTGAAGAAAATTTTGGTTGCTCTTATTCATGCATTTCAAACTATGATGCGAATGACTTCCCATCGCGGCTTCTTAATTTGGATGGGGGTTTCACAGTCAACTCTCTTTCTAGGCTCCTGACATTTAGAGGGGTTTTTTGTCCTCTTTAATTTACTATTCAGAAATCCTTGCTCCCTCCAAAAGTAATTTTTTTCTATTGGCTCTTATTGAAAGGTAAACTACAAACAAAAGTTTAGTTGAAAAAAGGTTTAGATTAGAGACAATGATTTCGTTTTTTGCCAAAAATTGCTAGAATCTGCAGATCATCTCTTTTTTACATGTCCTTTGGCGAATGGTGTTTAGATTTTTTTAGGACCATCTCAATTTACACATCCGTTGTGATGATTTAACATCTCTTCTTTGTAGCAAAGGAAATTTTATGCATCTCACATCGTTGAAATGTTTTTGGAATCTGGTCATCTCATCTGTTTGTTGGTATTTATGGTTAGCTAGAAATAATGAGATTTTTAGTGAGAGAGAGGCTTCCAAGTCCATTATTATTTCTAATAGTTTACTCTATATTAAATTTTGGACAGATGCCTCAAACAAGAAAGATGCTAGCGTGATTAGAGAGGCTACATTTACATATAACAAGGTAAATTTCTACAAAGGATACAAAAATGGGGTGAAATCACATCTGGAGTAAGAACTATCGAGAGATGATATTCTGTTGGGGGTCCCTTTGGGCCTTTTTTTATATATAAAGGTTTATAGGAATTTTGTGTTCTTTTATAAATATATAGACAAAGGTCTTATGATTGGTGGTGATGGTGTTTCTAAAGGAGAGAGATTTTTATTGAGCTTCTACTATTCAATTTTTTTAAATGAAGAGGGGGTAAGAAATGTTAATATCATTGCTTGTGGTGAAGACGATAAGGTCTACTCATCACCCTCAATGACGTTAACTTTTGGTATTCTCTTCCACCACCTAAATCTCATATGTTTAGTATGGACTCATCTCTCTCTCTTTAACTTTTGGTATTCTCTTCCACCACCTAAAATCTCACATGTTTAGTATGGACTCATCTCTCTCTCTCCCTCTTTTGAATTGATATATAATTTTCATATAGTTTTATGAGTAGGGCATCTTGCATTACTTTTTTTCTCCAATTAAAAAAATTATGGATAAAAATTCTTAACTTGCAAAGGAGAACCTGGTTCTCCTTCTTCATATCTTGTTAAGGGGGAAAAGTAGTGTGATTAAAGTGAATGTGATTAGTGTTATTTTCTAGGAAGCGTGTTTTAATACATTTGACATAACAAAAAACTTTTTTTTTAATTTCAACCAAATTTTTAGTATATTTTCAGCAGTGTTATAAGGTACAAAACTTAGTAAGTTTATTTGAATTCAAAATTATAATACACAATGAGTGTTGTATTTGGATAAGATGACAACAACCTTTCCTTACCACATTAAATTTGAGTGTGATATTTCATGGGTCAACTCTCTCTCTTAGAGGCAATTTCAAATTTGTCACCTCTTTTTTTGCTATTTGAAAATTTTATGGAGAAGGGGGATGGCAGAAGTGTGTGAACACTGTGGCAGCATGACAGCCCTATCAATATTACGATAGCATGAACTGTAAAGTAATATTGAAGGTTTCTCATTACTTATATAGATAGTTGATGATGAGGTGAATTAAACCGCAAAAAGAATTTTAGGTATTTTAAAAATTTCTTTAAGATGATACTAGAAAATTTTGGAATTTTAAGTAATATTACTTAATTTAAATGTGGGGACATCCTCACTCAGTCACTACAAAGTGAAGATTCATAGGTAGACCTAGTAAATACACAAATGCAGAAGATTTTCGAAGGACTAATAACAGGCCAGCATACAAAATGGCTAAATTACCAATTTGGTATATTTAGTAACACCTTCATGCCAATACGACCTATTTAGTGGCACCGTCGATAATAAAGTATACTTAGTGAGCCTCATATTGCCATCAAGACCTATCCAATTGCCGAAGGTGAAGTATGGGCCCAAAATTATAGATGTTTTGCTTATATACCCTCAGGTCTTCCATGTTTACACATTTACCTACAAATTTTGATTTTTACAAAAACAAAACTTCTCCGCCT
>NW_017972417.1:0-15372 GCF_001876935.1 Asparagus officinalis | reverse complement strand
GCTCGACTCGATTCTAAATCCCGGCGTAGATTAACCTTGGCTTGTGTTCTTCTGCCAACACTCACCCTAAGTTGATCGCTTCGAGCTCTTAGCTTTTGAAGTTCGAGATTAGCTGATTTTTGGGAATCACGCCACGCCTGCAACTTGGATTCCATGTGGGAAGCGATATAAGAGGGTATGCCTTTGGTGCGAAGAGTCTGAAGGAGTTCAACATGTCGCCTCAAGTCAACCAAATAAGCGTTGGTTGAATCAGCTAACTCATTATACCCTTCTTCTCTGAACCCTGATATAAAACGCTCAAGAGATTTGTTATAACTCTCAAAGTATGATCCTTTGAAGAGAATACGATCGACCATAGAGTTCAAAAAGGTAATGAAGCCTTGGAGATTGGAACAGATGACAGCTTTGTCCGGATCGTCGTCGACCAATAACGCTTGGATATAGTCTGATAATGATGAAGAAGGAACTGTGATGAGGACAAATATGTTAGTACAAAATACATGCGTGCATGCATAACGACGAGGTTGAGGCGTACCAAGTTTAACAGAAGTGCCTTCAGCACGATCTTGTTCACCCAATGGGGGTAGTCCGGCCTCCTGAGCAGCCAAAGTCGGTTCAGGAATAGCAGCTTTTGACGCACTAGCTACATCAGAAGATTTTTCAACCTCAACCTCAGAGAACTTCGGGTCTAAATTGAGAGGCTCCTTAGGAGAATATTCTGCAAACAAAATAATCATAATAAGTATAATGGAATGATAATCCGAAATTTGAAACAAGTTACAGGTAAAATTTACCAGCTCTGGACACCACATCGGCTGATGTACCAACTTCTTCAGTTGGTCTCGCTTTTGTTGCAACCGGGCTAATTTGGGGAGTGACGGTGACTTCTATCATCATGGGGTCTATAGGAGTAGAAGGTTGAGGTTCAAGAACTGATGATTGCAAATCAACCTCAGTTCCTAACCATGGCACGAGTTTACTACCCTCCGGTCGATCAGACGTTCCAGTGATTATGGTAGTATCAGCTCCAGCAGCTGGTCCTATAATTCAAACACTTATATGATTAATCAAGTTAAAACATATATGTATGTATGTATGGAGTTTACAGAACCAAAGTCTTACTCTCAGAAGGACCTGCTTCTGTTGAACCGACTCCAATGTTGGATTCTATGGCCGCATCAGGAGTTTTCCCCGATAATAAATCGGAGATATACTGATGGTCGCCTTCAGAGAGATCAAAATCGAGGTGATGCTCATTGAATTCCTCGATCTCTGTTGCATGCGTGGTCTCTCCTCCAACAGATTCTTTCATTATGGCATCTACAAAACGTGTTGAATCGTAAATGACACGTAAATTCAAACGAATTTGCTCAAGACAAAGATTAATTACCTTCGTTGGTCGGGACGGATTCGAGAGCTTCACCACTTGTACCTGCTTCTTTTAGTTTAACTAAAAGGAGACCAAGCGCACAAGTCATTAAAGGAGGCACACGGTCTGACTCATTCATTTCTCGGATTTCTCTTCCGAGGGGAGAAAGATCAGTACCTGTGTCCGCAGCCGAGGGATCGATGTTAGAAGTTGGTGGAACATCAGCTGATCCTTCTTTCAGAGCATCCTGCATTTGCTAGACGAAGCTGGTCTCCTCAGTCTCCATACCTCCGGGAGAAACAGCATCAGCTGGCAACTCTCCTTCTTCTCGACTCCCTACAGAAGTTGAGCATGAAATAAGTTTGAGCATTAAGAAATGTAAAATCTCCACTGAGAACGTCTACCGTCATCCGATTAGGATAGGTCATGACGACTCTCTCTCTCCGTTTTTTCGGAGCAGCTTGTGGTTGGGCCGGAGCGACGGAAGATCTTACAAGTCCTCTCTCGAAGAAAGAGTCGGGGAGACCTGCTGCTTCCTCAGAACTTGAATCAGTCTCGTCCGCCCCTTCAGAAGTTTCGGTCGCTTTACTATCAAACTCTTCTTCACTATCCGTTGGGCGGGCTGGTTCCTTTCCTTTTCTCGAGGATTCAGCAGCTTCTTTTCCTCGAGTCGACACCATAGTCTCCTCACGAGTCGCCTCTGTCGCTGGCCGCGGAGCTGCCTCTTCCTCTGAGTCCGATACTCTCCCACGTCGAGTGACGATATTAGCGGCAATCAACCACTTACAAAAGAGGAAGGTCATCCGTAGAGGCGGCGCCTCCAAAGGGAGATTGAATTCAACATTTGTGCAGCCGGCAATGCTCCAAAACCAAGCTCTCGCCCCGTCGATAAGTCCACCTCGAAAGCTAAGGTGACGGTTTGGGTTGCCGACATATATCTGATCATAGCCGAACTAACGGGCGAATCGACATGGAAGATAGGGTTCAATGTGACAAACGTCTCTTACCCGGAACAGTAAATGACCAGGTCGAATGTTCATCAACTACCTGAAGCACCCGACATCTAGAGTGGTACGGTTCTGCCTTGGCTCTTCAGCATCCAACAAGGTCGTATGAGGGAAGCAAGGGAAGAATTCCCAACACTTATGAATTTTGAACTGCCTCGTTATGTCCGGCCATCGATGGTTGATCCATTTGCAACCCTCAAGGGTCTGTAAAAGAGGAAGACTAGGATCCACCGTCTCAGGAGCTTCCATTAAATCTGGCCGGTGCAGAACCAACCATGTCATCAAATAAGTGTAGGGTAATTCTAGTTTCGGAACAGATATACCGGCAGAGGGTTTCTTTTTCTCTTGTGTGAATGCAGAAACTAACTGCCGTAATCCACTGTGAATAGCCGCCACTATAGCAGGAAGCAAGGATAATCTGTGACCTGTGGCTAACTGGACGGCTGGGTACAACACTTCCAATGGCATAGCATCAGAGGATTGGTGGGGAACTACACACCTTTTCAACCATATGGCCAGAAAGCCAGCCAGCAGAGTAGTGGGGCAAATCGGAACACCAGCTTGAAACAAATAAGAACGGAATTTAGTTCCGTGCGAAAACCCATCTTCTGAATGAGAAGTGTAAGATTGTGCGTTTGTTTTCTCCAACAGCCGATTGATGTCACCCGGGCTCAAAGGAGATAATCCACATACCTCTCCCGATCGATCCTCCAGGTTTTTGAACAGATAATTAGCGAATTGCTTTAAGCTGACCTGGGGAGATTTCTTCCTAGCTTTGGTTTCCATCTCAGCCATAGCTATATGATAATGACAAGTCAGCTCCCATAAAGTCTCGTGGGTCACAGATGACCGATCCTTCATCTTATTAAGCTGACTGGTGGTTGGGAAGAACTCTTGATATGGAACATCGCCTATGGGCAAGCCAGACACCTTCATCATTTCGTGCAATGGTAACCCGAGCTCCCCGTTCTTGGTGAAGAACGCATTAGTGTCAGGATTGTAGATCTCGAACAAACGGAGGAAATGACATACACTAATTTGCAGACCATGCATGCTGGCACGGATCGGGACTTCCAACCCTAGTTCTGCTAACTCTCGCCCCCAACGGTTCAACACATATCGAGTCATTCTGGACCACCACCATTTATCCCCAGAATAATGGACCCATCCACAACATCTGAAACTCTCGTGGGGTAATTTCTTCTTCATTGCAGCCAAACGATTCCTCACAGTGTTGGCCTGCGCTGCCTTTTCATTCTGAGGTATATTGTCTTGGCTTAAGACACCTGGATGAAGCCCTCGTATAGAAGCTCTTTCACTGGAACCTAGAGTAGCCTCTTTCCCGATGAAACCACAATGAATACGTTCGTGGTTTTCTGTTAACCTCTAGAACATTTCACGTCCAACCGATAAGTTCCTAAACTTTAACAGTGAATGCTCTCGAGGGATAAAAGGCAAGTATAGGAATGACGAACCATCCTCGTGTAACCACTACGCAGCTTGCAGAAAGCAATCGCCGGATCCTTTATGGAGTCACCAAACAAGAAGTCTGGTTTCCTTATACATTGGTTGCGTCAGTGATTAATCATCGTAGGATACGACAGCTCCCTCGCTGAATCAGTTCTCTAGCTCCTTCGCTATAATCTGACTTAAATTGGGGAGCAGATTCAATTAGCGGTAACCCCTCATAATAAGAATGGGTAACGCTACTTTGGCCCATAACTGCGTCGACGGTGAAGATTGTGGAAGGAAAATGGACTGATACAGGAGATACACATAAGCTGTGTAAGTATAGTCCTAAAATTTTAGAGAAAACGGTATATCTTACTTCATAAGATATAGTCGCTATCTCATAACAGGTGTGACGATTTTACATCTACCACATGTATAAAGGAGATATGCGTTACTATGCACAGGCATTATAACGGCATATCGAAACCTTTCAACACACGTGGGATGATATGAAATCGCCCCTGTGTATTATGAAGTGTGTTTTGTCCAAGCAAAACAAACACTTTTAAGCGTCGATCCCCTCAAAGGAGGATACTGGCTCTTCTCGAGGGTATCTCAAAGGATACAAACGAGGATCTGCATGCAAATACAGGTACATATATATGAACTTGACAAAATACAATATTTAAATTTGCGAAAGGGTGAAAGAGATATACCCCCGTGTGAAGCCGCAGCAGGACCCGCCTCTTCAGGGCTCTGAACAGTCGGACGACCTCGAGTTCCTTGAGCTCTACGCGGCGACATGATGAAAACACGAGCTACATTGAAACCCAAGGGGAAAGTTAGGGTTTTGAACGAGAAATTGAACAAAATATCACAAAATCTGGTTGAAACAGTGCATGCAAAACGTGAAGGAGAAGAAAATCAAGATTTGAAAGAGAAGAGGGTCAACGAACCTTTGAAATCCGAGTTGATTATCCCCAAACAACAACCCCACTCAAATCAGAAACGAGGAGAGCAAAGGGAAGCCGAGAACTTGCAGAAAAAGTCGAAAAATCGTCGGAGAATCGCCCCAAACCCGACGTAAAAAACCCTAAAAAAGCCCAAGTCCGACTTATATACTCGCTATCTCGCTGAACGAGACAGCAAACCCTGTCTCGCTGAGCGAGACAGCAAACTCTGTCTCGCTTAGCGAGACAGAAAACTCTGTCTCGCTGAGCGAGACAGCATAATCCGTCTCGCTGAGCGAGACAGCAAACACTGTCTCACATTGAAGGGATCGTAAGTAAAATTTATCTTATCCAAAGTATCCCAGACTCTTCTATAAAAGAATACGTCTGAAAATACTTTGGAGGGGGTATCTGTAGGCGTCAAAAAATGCTAATAGATATCCCAAACATAGAGGAGATCACTCAAAAAATCACAAGAATTGATTTCATACTGTTTTTGGAAAATCAAGACAGGTATGAACTGTCTCGCCAGCGAGACAGACTTTGCTGTCTCACCAGCGAGACAGACTTTGCTGTCTCGCCAGCGAGATAGTATTTTACTGTCTCGCCAGCGAGACAGTGTTGAAATGGTCAAAAACCACCTCGATAACTGCCCTACACGTGTCCATTAACTGACAGGGGACGTGGGAAACATCGTGGGCGAAAATCACGTGAATAACTGCCAAAATAACGGAGTTTGAAACGTGGGAAGGCAGTTAAAAATAAAAACTGCCAGAATATTCCACTTCCGAGACAGCATTTACTGTCTCGCGGGCCGAGACAGCAAACACTGTCTCGCTCAGCGAGACAGTAAACACTGTCTCGCGGCCATAACGTGTTGTTTTGTTTGAGTTTTGTGCAGTTATTACCCCAGAGGCTATAAATACCCCCCTAGGGTCATTTCTGACGAGGATCAAGCATATTTTCAAGCAATCCAGAGCAGAGAGAGCAGATTTGAGTTTTCGTGCAACTCCTTGAAATTAAGCTTTGGCTTGATTTTAAAAAGAACGACTATCTTACTTTGATAAGATATCGTTTCAAGTTCTCATTTCGATAAACGAAGTCAGAATCAGTAAACCCGTTGGCCCGACGATGTGAGTGGGAGCTCCAACGTTTGGGGGGGCTGCTGCATCGCTTGGAAGAGTTAGTGCACGCTGACGCTTCTGACGAGCCGCCGCCTCTCGAGATGAGCGTCATGTTGGAGCGCGAGGATCTGGTGAGGCGCATTCAGGCGAAAGAGGCCGAGCTCATATGCTTGCGCAGGCAACATCGTGCGGTGTTGGCTAAGATGGACGCCTACATGGACGCCGCTTTCTTCATGGACGCTGGGTCCCTCACGGGAGAGGCAAACTGAGCGCGAAAAGATGCGGCTTGGTCGCGTTGCCGAAGCGGTGGCAAGGGCGCTCCAACTTCTTCGCCAGGAGGAAGAGGATGGCAAGGCTGCTTTTGCCAAACTTCAGCAAAGGCAGGAGGCGAAGGCTCGAGCCAGACAGGCAGCAGAGCTCGCTGCTGTCAAGGCGGAGATCGCCAGTTTTAGCCTCTTGAAGTTGATGTAGAGCATCGCTCCCCTTGCTGAACACTCCTTTTTTGTAATCTTGCTGATGCTTAAAAACTCTATATATGTAATTTTGGCCTGGAATGGCCTATTACGCTTTTGTTTATTTATTGCTTTCATGCACATCTCTTTTTTTTATTTTCTGTGTTTGATCTTTGCTTAGGACTATTGGTTAGTCCATGATAACCATTGTGTTGGATTCGCCTACGCCGCTTGGCATCTAAGTTGAGCCAGTTATACCATTTCTCGCAGTGTGGCGAACCTTCGACGAGTCTGTCTTGGACTTAGTCGCTAGGCTCCCCTTCTGCTTTTGGTTGTTCATAGCGTGGGGTTGGGTTAACCCCGACTTTCGCGTTGTAGCTCAGGCGAAATCGAGAAGGTAACACTTAGCTTGAAACAAAGAGCAGTTGCTCGTGCATGCGACCAGCTGAAGACCCCAACTATGACTTGCCATTTGACGAGTTGCTGTCTGGGGGAACAGTTGGGACATGTCGCCTGTTGAGCCACCCTTGATAATTATCACCGTCTGCGAGGACGACATATATGATAATCGAATCGTTCAGGGATGTAGGAATGTGACGATCGATTGCTGTAGGAGGCATCGCGTGGTAGGCTGCTACCTATCGATTATTCTAAGAGAATGTTAGGATATCCGGAATAGGTCAGGTAGTTTAGGGACGTAGGAGTGTGACTATTGACCGAAGTAATAACACGTCGCATGGTAGGTTATTACTTAGGCTGTGTTACTCGTGAGAATAACGGTGCCAGTCATCAGAGGTGATCATTAACATGATGGAGTTTTGTTGCGATTAGAGCAACTATGAGGACTTATCATCCTATTGGAAGGGATTGATAAGTTAACTTTGTTAGAGGTGGTAGTTAACATAACAGAATCGTCTGCCGTGATGTGAGCGACTTTGGTGGGCTCACCATCCTATTGGAGATGATTGATAAGTTGATTTTGTCAGAGGTGATAGTTAACATGATAGAATTATTTTGATCTCGATTGTGAGAAGGTTGGACCAAATGGCGATCTAGGTCACACTTAAGAACGCTGTTAGTAGCGTCTCATATAGGATTTTCCGTCGGAGTATATGAAGTAGGAACAGTTTAGCCTCGTGTACCAGTTGGTGGGAGTGAGGACCAGTTTAGACTCATGCACTCGTAGAAGTTTGGAGGGGAACTAAGGGTAGTACTTTTTTAAGTACTTGCCGTTGATGGGCATCATGATCTTGTCGCCATTCGGTTTGACGAGGCGATAGGCTCCATTCGAGTAGACTGTCTCTACCACGAACGGTCCTTCCTATTTGGACTGAAATTTGTCCTTCTTCTTGGAAGTGAGAATCATTAGTTATCGAGTGGCTAGTACCAATTCTCCTTCCTTGAAAGATAGACGCTTGACCTTCTTGTCGAAAGCCTTAGCCATTCGGGCTTGATAGAACTCAATGTGTTGTTGAGCTTCCAGTCGTTTCTCATCCAACGCTTCGAGTTCTGTGAGGCGCCGTTGATGATTATCCTCTGTCGTCATTCCTACGGTTGGAGGGATAGAATTTGAATCTCTAACGGCAACACGGCCTCACAGCCGTATACCAATGAGTAAGGCGTGTTACCGGTCGGTGTGCGAACCATTGTGCTATACGCCCATAAGCTCTCACCCAGTTTCTCGTTCCAATCGCACTTGCTATTGGAAGTTAGTTTGGTTAAGATCTTAATGATTGTTTTGTTAAAGGCCTTGGCCAAGCCATTCTCCGAAGGGTTATAGGCTGTGGAGGAAAGGTTCTGTATCCGAAATTTATCACAAAACTAGGTGAACGCATGGCTAATGAATTATGTACCGTTGTCATGGATGATATGTCGAGGTACGCCGTATCGATATATGACATGATATTTGATGAACTTAATCACGTCATTGGTCTTGACTTCTCTTAAAGGGACGGCTTCGGCCCATTTATAGAAGTAGTCGGTAATTGTGAGGATGAAGCGATGGCCTCTTGCCGACGGCGGGGAAATTGGCCCGACAATGTCCGTTCCCCACGCTTCAAAAGGCCATGATACCGTTGTCGGGTGTAGGTCTTCGGGAGGTTGATGCATGTAATTGGCGTGGATTTAGCACGCGTGGCAGTGCTTTGCGTAAGCAACCGCGTCACTAACCATTCCAGGCCAAAAGTAGCCCATCCTTCGTAGACGATCCCAAAGTTTGGGTCTGGGCTGGTGAGCTTCACAAGTGCCGCCATGGGCTTCGCGCAGAGCTTCTTGTGCTTCTGCCTTTAAAAGACATCAAAGTAACAAGCCGTCGTACGACCTTCGATACAACGTCTTGGCGGTCGAATCGTAGTAGAACCTCGAGGCACATCGTCGAACGGATTCTCATTCCTTAGTATCCTCGGGCAGCATGCTGTATAGGACGTAATCGATGATCGGGAGACACCAGTCTTTCAGGTCGGGCTGATCCAAAACTTGATGGGTGGCGTTTACTTCTGGAACGTCTTTTAGTTGAAAGAGTCTTCGGCTTACCATGGTGACCCATTGAGTCGTCTCTAGTGGCTGGGTCAAGTTAGCCGCCAAGGATACGAGGGCGCCCGCATGCGTGTTCTTGGAACGGAGCACATGCTCGATGCGGAAACTCTCGAATGACTCCACTAGCTTGGTAGCTACTTTGTGAAGCGGGATTAGATCATCGTTCCTTACTTCGTATTCCCCCGTCATCTGTTTGATAATTAGCTGAGAGTCACCGTAGGCTTCGAGATGTCTTATCTCTAACTCTCTTGCTAACTCGAGTCCAATGAGTAGCGCGTTGTATTCAGCCACATTGTTGGTGTATGGCTCTGTTAGAGAGAAGGCTCGGGGTAATACGTGGTTATGTGGAGAAGTGAGGACCACCCCCACTCCTGCAATAATAGATCCTCTTGTACCGACGCGAGACGCGCCGTCGAAGAACATTTACCAAACCTCCGACGAAGAAGTTGTGTTGACCTCGAGGGGTTCGTCCGACAAGTCTTCGAATAGGTCGATCTTTGCTCCTAGCGCATGACTATCCATAAGATCACATATAGCCTGTCCTTTGACTGACTTTTGTGGGATGAAGTGAATGTCATACTGGGACAATAGGAGTGTCCACCTGGCCAAACGCCAGTTTAAAGCCGCAGGCTGCGTCATGAAAACTCGGATGGGGTTCATCCGGAAAATGACGTGGATGGTCTGGCCTACCAAGTAGTGTCGCATCTTTTGGATGGTGAATACTAAGGCTAAACACTCCTTTTCAACCATTGGGTATCGCTGTTCGGCGCCTTGTAGGGTTCTACTTAGGTAGTAGATGCCCTGCTCGTGGCCAGCATCGTTATTTTGTACCAAAGGGTGCCTAGAGAATGCTCCATAGCCCTGATATAGATGAGGAATGGCTTTTCTGAGATTGGAGCCGCCAGGACAGGCGGGTTTGAGAGGTAAGCTTTGATCTCCTCAAAGGCCCGTTGGCAAGGCTCGTCCCACACGAAGGAAGTGCCTTTCTTCATTAGTTTGGAGAAGGGTTGACACTTGCCCGAAAGATTCGAGATGAACCTCCGGATGTAAGCCAATCGTCCCTGAAGATCCCTCAGTTCCTTAAGATTTTGGGGCGGGCGAAGCTTTTGAATAGCTCGTACTTTGTCTGGGTAAATCCGGATTCCTTTCGTTGTGACGACAAAACCAAGGAATTTACCGCTAGACATCCTTAAGAATGACTTCGTAGGATTCATCTTGAGTTGATGAGTCCTCATGAGTTTGAACATCACCCTCAAGTCTTGGAGGTGGTCATCTTTACAGCGACTCTTCACAACCAAGTCGTCCACATAATATTCGACAGTCTTTCGCAGATGGTCTCGAAAGATCGTGCTCATGGCGCGTTGGTAGGTAGCACCGGCGTTCTTGAACCCGAAAGGCATGACCGTGTAGCAGTATACCCCCATTGGAGTCCTGAATGAAGTGTGTTTTTCATCCTCGGGGTGCATTTTGATCTGATTGTACCCTGGAATCCATCCATGAAGGACATCCTCTCAAACCCACATGTGTTATCAATGATGACATCCGTGATGGGCAAAGGGAACTCGTCCTTAGGGCACACAGCATTGAGATCTGAAGTCAATGTAGATGCGAATCGTACCATTCTTCTTCAGGACTGGAATAATATTGGCTACCCAGTCGGCATGCTGTTCCTCTCTGATGAAGCCGGATTCGATTAGTTTCTTTACTTCGGCCTCGATTGCCTCCATGATTTATGGATGAAACCGCCTTTGCTATTGTTTGATTGGTTTGGCGTCTGAGCCAATGTTGAGGCGATGCGTGGCGACCCGTGGGTCGAGGCCAGGCATGTCTTCATAATTCTATGCGAAGACATCAATGTATTCCCATGTGAGGGCAATGAGTTCTTCTTTCTCCTGAGGGGGAGACTACCACTGATGAATATAGGCTTGGGGTTCGTCTCATTGCCCATGTTCACTTGGAGGATTTCGTCTTTGGTCGGCGGTTCACGTTGCTCAAAGCGACTGTTCCACTGAGCGTTAACGTGGCGATCCCATGTCTCTTCATAAAGCGGGACCTGTCCATCCCCTGCCATTTCGGTGGGATCAATCGCGGCCATGTTGACTGTAAGGCTATCGAACAAGTCTCTTACGCTGATGTCTGAGTCCCATGCTGAGGTTGTCGAAGATCGATCCCCCGAACGCGTATAGTCGGAGTCCTCATTGACATAACAGAACAAATCCGATGAGGAAGAGGAGTAGCCTAAACCTCTCTGAGTCCAATTGAAGTAATTTGAGGGTTTTCTTTTAGGTACGTAAGCGGGTCGGATGACCGTCCTGCGTCCTCGGCCGTAGTTCAGGCCTTCCGGGCGAGTGAGGTCGTACCCCATGTTGCTTATCATGCGCTTTGCGATTTGACTGTATTGTGAAAACTGAGGTGCGGGGTCCTCATCTTCAGATTCATCCCACAACATGCACAAGGGGTGATCGATTCGCCCAAAGATAATATCTTTTTGATAGTTATTTCGGGCTGGTACGACGAGTATAGCCTACGATGACTTGATCGACTGTGCCTTCGCGACATACGACGAGCATACAGGAAAGTGCAAGGAGTGGTCGTTATAGAGTTTTGACACTAGGTTATTAGGCGCATCATCCTCGGATGTTGAGCAAGAAGACAAATAAGCAAAGTTGAACTTCTCATTCACGATAATCTCCTCCGCCTGAACAGCGTTGGTTACATTATGACTTTCGTAACCGATTACAATTGATTCGAAGTCATTCAGGACTAGGCTATCGCCGTACTCGGGCTCGCTATCCGCCTCATTGCCGCTCTCTAGTTTCTCGACCGGTGGCTCGTCGGGGTCTTGGTATAGCAGAGAGTCTGTGAAGTAGTTCTCGACGTCCTTGAAGGGTTGCTTGTCGGCCACTACTATTTTCACTTGCTCGTAATCATCCACGTACTTCAAGCATTGGTGTAACATGGACGGGACTATTCGGTTGCTATGGATCCATGGACGTCCTAAGAGCACGTTGTAGGATGGCTCAGCGTTGAAGACGTAGCAGGTCATCTCTGTCTTCATGTCGCCTATTCGACACTTCAGACGGATCTTGCCGAACGGCCGAGTCCTAGTGGCATTGAAGCCAAAGATAGTCGTGGTAGTCGTGGATAGACGTTTCGGGGATATCCCCAGGTGTTTGATCAACTTCAGGGGTATGATGCTTAGCGCAGACCCCAGGTCGACTTGAATTCGATCCACTTTTGAGGAACCGACGTACCCCATAAAGTACAGTGGTCGATCATGAGAGGTACTTTTGATGAGCATGTCCTCAGGAGTGAATGTGATGCAAGGGATGCGTCTCTCAGTGGTCTGGCAGCACATCGCACATTCCCATCCCGTATCTTCTTCCCTCAAGAAGTGGGTGGAGAAGACTTCCGAGTCGGCCAATGCCTCTTGTAGGGCTTCTCGGGTAGGCCTAGATAACCGTAGAAGGTCGTACATGGTAATTCGCGTGGGAATGCTCTTCAGTTGGGCGAGCACGTTGAATCGGAAAGGCTGACTGCTCGAGCTCGGCCTGTCTAGATCTAGAGGGGTTGCCGCGGTTGGCCTCGTGGGAGGTCTTGTCGGGTTCTCTGCCCTTGTAGAGTATTCTTTTGCGAATTCTTTCCCTGCTCTCGTGGTGAGGACAGTGGTTTCCTCCTCGGAGTCGGTGGGGGCGGTCATTGCTGTCTTATCTCCACCCAGGATGGCGGAGATGACGTTGCAAGGTTTTCCCTTAACCTTTTTCAAGGGCTTTGCAGTCCATTGTTCGTCACCGAGGAGGTCCGGATGGACCCACATCTCTTGACCCGATGGTAGAGTCTGGGGAACTAAACCTTTCCCTCGTTGGTTGTGAGGGTCGTCATTAGTGATTTTTAGGACTGCCTTGGGGATAGGAATTACCCCTGCCGGATCCTGGACCTCCGGGAGATCTGTCCCAAAGCTTAAGGTGATCATATTCGTGGTCATCTACTTTTGAACCTTCTTCTTCTTTAGGACTCCTGCGTCGTAGAGGGCCTGGAGCTTATCCTTGAGGATGTAACACTTAGAAGTGTGGTGGCCAAGGAATCTGTGATAGGCACAATAACTCGGGTCATTAGTTTTGTTTGCCTCCTCAGGCTTCGTGGCCTCTAGCAATTTAATTCGATTGCTCTTGAGTAGAGTATCGAATGTCGCCACCACCTGGTCTTCTTTGAAGTAGTATTGTCGCGGGAGACGTTGCTCAAATTGCCTAGGTTTCGGCCTTTGAGCTGTTTTTGGTACCGGGGTGGAATCGACGATCATGATTTCTTTTCCTCTCATCCGAGGAGGATTCTTTGGCACGGTCGGCTCCACGGCTCCTTTCTTGGGTTGTGGCTCTTCGGCCTCTAACCTTTTGATCATGTTTTCCACTTGCTCGCCCTGATGAACAAGTTCTTTCCAGGTCTGGGTTTTTACCGTGCCGACTTTGGATAGAATGTGGATTGAGAGATTATTACGGTACATTTCGATCAATGTAGACTCGGAGACCTGGTCTCGGTAATGAACTGATCGATTCCTAAATCTTTTTACGAAATCATTGACCGATTCCGACTTCCGCTACTTTTCGACGAGGAGGGTGGCCATCGACACCTCCGTGTCATCGTTGAAGAAGTGGGCCAAGAAAAGTCTTTCCGCATCGGCCCATAACTTGATAGAGCCGGGTTCTAACTTGCGAAACCATTCAAATGCCACCCCCTTGAGGGTGCCTATGAATAATCGAGTGAGAATAGCGTCATTCCCCGTAAGGAATCCGATCTGCGCCATGAAGTAATAAATGTGTTGTGAGGGCAAGTCCTTGCCATCAAACTGTACTAAGCTAATCGGCTTGAACTTCGGTGGGTATAGGACTATATCCCATTCGACAGGATAGGGCCGGACTACCCCCAGCTTGTTCATGTTTTGCTGGAGTTTCAAAGCGTTTAGTTGGCTTTGGAACTCATCGAACCTCTTATCGCGTGCGCTACTCCCAGTATGCGACGTCCCTAGCAACGTCTTGGAAGAGTAATCGGATTGTAGACT
Organism: Asparagus officinalis; assembly: GCF_001876935.1. Taxonomy (NCBI): domain Eukaryota; kingdom Viridiplantae; phylum Streptophyta; class Magnoliopsida; order Asparagales; family Asparagaceae; genus Asparagus; species Asparagus officinalis. The sequence goes on along the minus strand of NW_017972417.1, from coordinate 1,427 downwards.
GACATTATCCTCCGTTTTAGTTGCTGGACGATGGGGAGGTACCCATTCCTTACCCCCCGCCTGCCGCGGTACGGTGTGCGGGGTTCTTTTCTTCTTCTTCTTCTTGTTCAGAAGATGCTCCAACATTTCCCTTAAGGAGTCGATGGTTGCCTGTTGTTCTTCGAACTTTTGGGCCACCGTCTGTTCATGGGTGGGTTCAGCCATGTGTACCCTTGCCAGCACGTCCTGACTTGAGTGCGATGTTTGGGACGTAGCTGCCGCTGAGTAAATCTCATCTTTGTCGTCAGAGGGAGGTGCTAAGGTTGAATAATCAAACCCAATGCTCACCCCTGTGCGACTATAGGTGCGCCGGTATATACCGTCTCGTTCACGTTGGATAAGCAGAGGATTAGGTCCCAGGAAGGAGTCCGAGTCTTGAGAACCAGAAAGCATGGCCCTGCCCTTGTCCGTCATGTTGATTGTAGCGGATGGGAGCTCTAGATCGTCGGCGGCATGTCCTTTTTGGTGATGACGTCTTCGACGAGAGGGTCTCGGTCGAGAAGGCCGTCGAGAGAGCCTCTCGAACACCGAAGGTTTCGCCATTCCCATACAGCGAGTACTGTTTGGATAAGCCTTTCGTAGTGGCACTGATGATTCGCCTCATGTATGGTGAGAAGGCCGTCGAGAGAGCCTCTCGAACACCGAAGGTTTCGCCGTTCCCATACATTAGCAGTCGGCGAGTACTGTTTGGATAAGCCTTTCGTAGTGGCACTGATGATTCGCCTCATGTATGGTGCGTTTGCAAGTTAAGTAACCCCGGAGGTCTTCTGTGGACGATTGGCGACAACCCCCAATGTCAGACGGGTTGCCCGGGTGATTGCCCAAGAGAGTTTTGGATGCACTCCCTGGTGTACAGTGGGTAGAATGTTTAGGTGTTGGAGTTGGGCGAGTTCGCCTTGACAGGCGAGTCTTCGCACTGGGGCAAACTCTAGCGTGAAGGTGAGACTCAACCCTTTGCTCATGCAGGCGAGTTTGCGAGGTATCGCCTACTGCTTTGCCTTTGTAGTCAAGGCCCTCTCGCTTGATACACTTATCCGTCAAGGGGTCTTGGTGAGGCTCGCCCGCCCTCGATGGTTCACCTACTCGGGTAGGTTCGCTCGTTCAGGTTGGTTTATTCGAGGCTCGCCCGCCCTCGATGGTTCACCTACTCGGGTAGGTTCGCTCGTTCAGGTTGGTTTATTCGCATCAGGGACGTGATCTAAGAAGCGAAGTCCACCCGAGCGGGCGGTCTCATCCCTCTTGGTTGGCGCTCCTGATTTGGAGAGCCTTCCAGTGTCGAGGGAGTTGACCCTTCGTCTAACACTTTTCGAACCTGTGTAATAGTTCAGGCCGTCGTATGAGATGAAGGCTTGGTCCTCCTGTTGGGCGAGGGCCTGTCGTTGCCGCTG
>NW_017972416.1:14532-56519 GCF_001876935.1 Asparagus officinalis | reverse complement strand
CGACGGAGGGGAGCGGACCTATGTCGTCACTCTTCAGTCCGCAGCTTCAGAGTTTCCAAGCCTTCCGAAATCTAGGTAAAAACAAAGAAAATCTGACTGTAACCACCAATCCATCCTACTAACCTATCCAAAACCAAAAGATAAGCACCACCCAGAACATTACAGTCGGAAGTTACCAGAAGTATTCGATTACATAGAGGTCTATAAAACCACTACCACTTCAAAAGAGAGTGTCTATGAAGACTCAAAAGGAGCTGAGAATAAATTAGCTGAGAGCTCTTCCCTTATGAGAAGTTTCCATCAACAACATCATTCCCGGTTGTATTAACGATCTCTTGCAATCCAATGTTAATAGCTGCATTAAATATTCGATGAGCGTGCTTGCTTTTAGAGACCCCTGTCCAGTTTAGTATAAAACAGGAAGAATTAGCCGCAATAGAAGAAGAAGAAGTACGAATATTGTTGAAAATAAGATTGTTTCTAGTGTTCCAAATACACCACCAGGTACAAGGGAACAAAATCCTCCAAATAATTTGAAGGTGCCGACTATCCAAGAAATCATTTTTTTCCGAAATCAATCTGGTTAACACAAATATCTTACAACCATGAATAGATGAATGCCATACATTTCTCACAAAATAAATCGTGATGCTGAGTCCACATTAAAAAAAATCTGAAAGGCGTTTTACTCATAGAAGAGAAATTATTACCAATTGATACCACCCCTGAAGAATGATCAGAGATATTTGATAGGAGGAAATCAACATAAGAGTGAAGATAGGCTTCAAACCATTTAAGATTGGCAAAAGCTTTATCAATCATTGCCAAAATCTATCATAAGCATCCTGTATATTTATCCAAGTATACCAACAACCCTGTTAGTCTAAGGTGTAGACCCAAAGTTTGAGACAAGAGCTGAAATTAAAAGGACAAGAAAACGAGGAGACAGATCCACGGTCGACCGGGTCGGTCGACCGCGAACGTGATCAGGGCCCGGTCGACCGCCAAACCCTGTAGGAGAAAACTGCTCTCGGGTTTTGCATCGGTCGACCGGGCCGGCCCCCCGCCAAACTCTCTGGAATCTGATCGGTCGACCGGGCCGGTCGACCGCGAGTATTTTTGGCAGTTTCCTATTCCTTTTGGGATTCTGTTTCAACCAGGATTCTATATATACCCCAAACGATTTTAGGGTTTGTACTACATCAAAAGAAGAGCTTTTTGACTGCAAAGAGAGAGAGAGAATCTCAGAGAAATTAATCCCTTGTTTGAGAGCTTGTATTTTCTTCTTCAATTAATTAAAGAAATTGTGTGGTGTGGCTCCCAAGGACGTAGGCACGTTGCCGAACCTCATTAAATCTGTGTGTTCATCTCCTTTACTATTTTTTGCAAGTTAGATCTTTATTTGTGGTTTTATTCCTACTTTCCTACTTTCAACACAAGGTCCGGAAGGGCAAGGGTTCGATTAATTGTTTCGAATCCCCAACAACTGGTATCAGAGCTTCGTTCAGTAATTTTGTGTGAAAGCCATGGTAGAGGAAAACAAATCAAAGATTGAGAAGTTCGATGGATCGGATTTCGCCTACTGGAAGTCGCAGATGGATGACTATCTGTACCAGAAGGATTTGTATCGCCCGTTGATGGGCAAGGAAAAGGGGAAGAAGAAAGAGGAGTCAGATGGTGATTGGGAGGTACTGGATAGAAAGGCTCTAGGGTAAATCCGGTTGTCGCTCGCCAAATCAGTAGCCCACAATATTCTGAAGGAGAAGACGACGGTGGGGCTTATGGAAGCGCTCGCGAAGATGTACGAGCAACCGTCGGCAGCAAACAAGGTGCATCTAGTCAAAACTCTTTTCAACCTTAAGATGGCAGAAGGACGGTCCTTCACGATGCACCTCAGCGAGTTCAACACAATTGTTGATCAACTTATCTCCGTGGACATTACGTTTGATGACGAAGTGTAGGCCCTTCTACTACTATCTCAGTTGTTGGATAGTTAGGCAGGTTGTGTGACGGCAATCAATAATTCGGCGGGGAAAGAGAAATTGAAGCTGAATGAGGTTGTTAGCATGATTCTATCCGAGGAGGTTAGAAGGAAATCGTCCGAATCAGAAGGTTCAGGTTCAACCCTAAATTTCGAGCAGAGAGACAGAAGCCAGAAGAAAGGGAACCAGAACAGGAATCGGTCGAAATCAGTGAGGAAGAGGCCGAACTCGAAGGTTAGGTCTATCAAAGGGAAGTATTGGAACTGCGGCCAGGAGGGCCATATGTCTTTGGTCTGTAAAGCACCAAAGAAGGATACGGGTGAGCAGGAGGCTCATATCGTGCAGGATGCCTTGATCCTTGCTATGGATAGCGATTCTGATTCTTGGGTCATCAACTCAGGAGCTTCTTTCCACGCCACTGCTAATAGGAAACTACTTCAGAACTATGTAGCAGGGGACTTTGGTAAAGTATACTTGGGGGACAATGAACCTTGCAATATTATTGGAAAGGGCGATGTTCAGATACAGATAAAGGGCTCTAAGTAGAATTTGAAGAACATGAGACACGTGTCGAAGCTGAAGAGGAATCTTGTTTCGGTGGGACAGCTTGGAGCAGAAGGCTACGTTTCGACATTCACCGGGGATTCGTGGAGAATCTCCAACGGTACGATGGTTGTTGCCCGAGGCAATAAAACGGGAACTCTCTACCTCACTTCACATGCGAGTGACACCCTCGCAATTGCAGCTGGCAAGGAGAGTACAGATCTGTGGCACAACAGGCTGGGACACATGAGTGAGAAGGGGATGAAAATTCTACATTCACAAGGAAAGCTAACCGGGATCGACGCCGTGGAAGTCAGAGTTTGTAAAGACTGCATCTTTGGGAAGCAGAAGAGGGTTAGTTTCCAGAAGGGTGGAAGGCCACCTAAGGCTCAGAAGCTAGAGTTATTTCATACAGATGTATGGGGCCCAGCCAGTGTGTCTTCTTTTGGCGGTTCGAGATACTACGTCACCTTTATCGACGATCACTCGAGGAAGGTGTGGGTTTACTTCATGAAGCACAAGTCAGAGGTGTTCGAAATCTTCAAGAAGTGGAAGGCCATGGTCGAGAACAAGACAGATCTGAAGGTGAAGTGCTTGAGATTAGATAATGGTGGAGAATACGAGCTGGAGGAGTTCAAGAGGTTCTGTGCTACGAATGTGATTCTCTTAGAGAGGACTACTCCAGGGATGCCGTAGCAGAACGACATTGCAGAGAGGATGAACAGGACCTTGACAGAGTGTGCGCGGAGCATGCGATTACATGCAGGTCTGCCTAAGACATTTTGGGCGGATGCGGTGCATACGGCAGCATACTTTATTAATCACGGGCCATCAGTTCCATTAGATTTTGGGATTCCAGAGGAGGTTTGGAGTGGAAAGAAGATAAATCTCTCACACTTGCGGATATTTGGTTGCGTGGCTTATGTTCATATCAGTGACCATGTCAGGGACAAGCTAGAAGCTAAGTCACAGAAGTGCACATTCATTGGATATGGCGTTGATGAGTTCGGGTATCGCCTTTGGGATGAGAAGAACAGGAAGATCATCAGGAGCCAGAATGTGATATTCAATGAGGAGGTGATGTACAAGGACAGGGACAATGCCAAGGATAGCCAAAGCAGTGGGAGCAGCACTACGGATACAGGTGGATCCGAGTACATGGATATAGAGGAACTTCCAGATAGGGGTAATGATGTTTGTTCTGACCGTAGAACAGGGGAGGCTCCAGGTGCAGAAGAAACTACCCAGGGCGTGGAGCTTAGGAGGTCATCCAAGGTACCCAAACCAAATCCCAGATATCTTTCATCTCTTAACTACCTATTATTGACAGATAGCGGTGAGCCGTAGTGCTATGAAGAGGCAATGCAAGTGAGCGAATCTCAGCAGTGGGAGCATGCGATGCAGGAGAAGATGGATTCTCTACTCACCAATGAGACATGGGAGTTAGCCCAGCTACCTACGCAGAAGAAAGCCTTGCATAATAAATGGGTCTACCGGGTCAAGCAGGAGAGTGATGGAAGCAAGAGATTCAAGGTCAAATTAGTAGTGAAAGGGTTTCAACAGCGGGAAGGAGTTGACTACACGGAGATATTTTCCCCTGTTGTGAAACTCACAACCATCAGAGTGGCGTTGAGTTTGGTAGCTGCAGAAGACCTCTTCCTTGAGCAGTTAGATGTGAAGACTGTCTTTCTTCATGGTGACTTGGATGAAAAAATCTACATGAAGTAGCCTGTTGGCTTCATTGAAGAAGGAAAGGAAGAGATGGTGTGCAAGCTCAAGAAGAGCTTATATGGTTTGAAACAGGCTCCGAGACAGTGGTATAAGAAGTTTGATAATTTCATGCAGAACAATGGCTATAGAAGATGTAATTCGGATCATTGCTGTTATTTCAAAAGGTTCGAGTCCAGCTTCATTATTTTGTTATTATATGTTGATGACATGTTGGTAGCAGGACCGTGTTTAGAAGAGATAAATAGTTTGAAGAGGCAGCTAGCAAAGGAATTTGCAATGAAGGATCTAGGTGCAGCGAAACAGATTCTAGGGATGCGAATCAGTAGGGATGAAGCTGAAGGGACATTAAGATTGAGCCAAGCTGAATACATTGAAAAGGTACTTCAGAGGTTCAACATGCAGAATGCTAAAGTTGTTAGCACACCCCTTGAAAGTTAGTTCAAGCTATCTGAGGAGCAATCGTCTAAGACAGATGCATATAGAGAGCATATGAGCAGGGTGCCATATTCTTCGGCCATTGGGAGTCTCATGTACACGATGGTTTGCACGAGGCCGGACATCGCCCATGTAGTGGGAGTTGTGAGCAGATTTGCAAGCAATCCAGGGATGCAGTATTGGGAGGTCGTGAAGTGGATAATGCGGTACTTGAGAGGGACAACAAACAAACCACTATGTTTCAGGAGGAAGGAATTGGTACTGCAAGGATACGTGGATGCGGACTTCGCCGGTGATCATGATACGAGGCAAAGCACCACGGGGTATGTTTATCCCTTAGCGTCGAAAGCAGTGAGTTGGGTCTCACGTCTGCAGAAGATTGTGACTTTGTCTACAACCGAGGCTGAGTATGTCGCGGTGACTGAAGCAAGCAAGGAGATGATCTGGTTGAACGGGTGCTTGGAAGAGTTGGATTTGAAGCAAGGGAGAGGAGTTCTTTATTGTGATAGCCAGAGCGCTATACATCTTGCCAAGAATCCAGTATATCATGCCAGAACGAAGCACATCGACGTTAAATACCATTTTATACGCTCGCTGATCGAGGACGGAAAGTTGCACTTAATGAAGATTTTGGGGAGTCAAAATCCGGCGGACATGTTGACGAAGGCAGTCACCATTGAGAAACTGGAGTTGTGCGCAACTTCAGTTGGCCTTCACGAGTAGAAGACGAAGACGGAGCCACACTACGAGGATCGGCGAGATCGCCGGGATATTGTTGATTGAAGGAAGAATTTTTTCGGGGAAAAGATACATGCGAAGAAGGGGAGAGTTCGGGGGAACTCATTGCAGACACATTGGTCTCCAAGTGGGAGATTGCTAGTCTAAGGTGTAGACCCAAAGTTTGAGACAAGAGCTGAAATCAAGGCGCGGTCGACCGCCAAACTCTCTGGAATCTGATCGGTCGATCGGGCCGGTCGACCGCGAGTATTTTTGGCAGTTTCCTGTTCCTTTTGGGATTCTGTTTCAACCAAGATTCTATATATACCCCAAACGATTTTAGGGTTTGTACTACATCAAAAGAAGAGCTTTTTGACTGCAAAGAGAGAGAGAGAATCTCAGAGAGATTAATCCCTTATTTGAGAGCTTGTATTTTCTTCTTCAATTAATCAAAGAAATTGTGTGGTGTGGCTCCCGAGGACGTAGGCACGTTGCCGAACCTCGTTAAATCTGTGTGTTCATCTCCTTTACTGTTTTTTGCAAGTTAGATCTTTATTTGTGGTTTTATTCCTACTTTCCTACTTTCAACACAAGGTCTGGAAGGGCAATGGTTCGATTGATTGTTTCGAATCCCCAACAAACCCATGGATTTCAAATGAGATAGCCCAAGAATACTGATGCATTGCCTCAGGCCTCAAGTATCATTATCTGTAACAGGAGAGCCATGTAATTTCTCCTCTTGCCCCATCACATTATTATAGTTAGTACAAATCAGCCAAGGATCATTAGAAACATTGATATTAATGAGAGCAATCCACAGATACTCCCTCTAAGTCAACCTATTATCAGCACAAATAGCTGTCAAATAGGGGAAAAAAGAGTGATTGACTGTATCCACATGACAATGAATGAACTGGCCCTCCATTGAGATAGCATTGGCAATGGAAAAGAAAGCGTCTGAACGAATCCAAATTATCCCATTATAGGCTTTAGAGTAATTATGAATCCACCCCAATTAGAGAAACATCTCCTATAGATGGCCTAAGGCTTATTTTCTTTAACTCTAGTCTCTAACAAAATCAAAATTCTAAGCTGTAAGGTAGAAATCAACTTCCTAACTACTATGTGCTTAAGGGATTGATTGATTAAAACCCCTAATATTCTAAAAGGCTACATTCATTTAAGGAGGAAAAAAGATACCTCCAACTGTTTCCCCTCTTGACCCTTGAACATCATCCAAGTGTGTTTGAGTACTGCCAGAACCTGATCAATAGCAATATCAGCCAACCCTTGCAAGACTTGAAAATTGTTTGTAAAAGCAGCCCCATTCCTCCTATTATTTAATACTAAGCTAGATTTTTAAAGGACCAGAACCAGTTTTAGATGGAGCACCCATCACTTGCTTCCCTTTAATTTGAGCTAAGTGATTAGTATTAGGAGTAGAGCCACCTGCAACACCACCCTTAGAACTAGAACCAACATCATTTAGAACCAACAACTTCATTAGCATCACCATTAGAATTACTAGGAGCAGCAACATTTGAATTAGTAGGAGCATCATTTGGTTTAGAAACCCAAACTGCCTTCTTTATTATTATTATTATTATTTTGAACGAAAGAAACAGGGAGAGGTTCCCTGTTCATATATGAGTATTAATCAAAAGTTGATCAAATTTACATGGGAACAAAAAAAACCTAAGATAAATAGAACCAGAAGAAGAATAGGCTGGTGAGGAGAGGACCTTGTCGTTACTCGCCGAGCCTATTCTAAATTGTTTCCATTCATCCCAGGTTAAACAAAAAACCATACAATGACAAAAAAACCAAAAGAAAGAAGCTGCTGAAAATTATAGCAAAGACCATATACTACTGACTAAAACATATAAAAAACTACCAAAAGTAACTTTTAAGAGCTCAGGAGTTATCTCCGACTGCATCCCTTCTTTATTAAAACATTGATGAATATCATGCCTAATCTTCTTACACACCATGCACCACTTAGGTTTATGCTCATAAACAATAGATTGTTTGAATATAATACCATTTGGTCCTTTAACATCCACAGAGTTGTGGAAATTAGATGGCATTGAGACTTTAAGAAGGATCCTGGCATATGCTAACTTTTATTTAGTGGCTATTATAATTTGTCAGTACAGATAGGCTTATCAATTGTACTAACAACCTTAGACAAGCCCTTCACTATCCATAGGTGCAATCCAAGCTTTGGCAATTGAATCCATAATGGAAATACATTAGTTTTAACTTGGTCAGGATTGAAATTTGAACAAAAACATGCAAAGTCTGAGAACATATATTTTGACCAAGCCAAATTCAGCCCAATGTAATTTGATAAAATTTTCCATGGGTTCAAAACTAATAGCAAGACTGAGCACATTCCCAACCAAGGAAGAACTCCAATCTATTGACCCATTAGTCCACTCATCCTCATTAATAGAAACCACTCCATCAGAAGTAGACTGAATAAAATCAAGTGAGAGCCCTGACCCTTTACTTCTATTATCCTCAAACAAATTTCTCTAGCCCTCTCACAAAAACATTTGCTCTTGGGTCTTCTTCCTTTTTATAAAATTATTTCTTATAATACATTTTTATTTTTTGGCTAAATAAATGCACTTTGAGAAGTGTTGTAAACCACACAATTCACGTGGGAAGGGAAAAGTATGCACCTTTTGTTGCCCTCTGTTTGAGATGTCATTTGGTGGACTTCAAATTGACTCTCGCTAGCACAAGGAAGCCTGAGCTTCGCTTCTAAATATGATGACTCCATGCAGAGATCAAGCCATGCAGAGTTTAAATTCACTATAGAAGTACGAATAGATCAAGCACACAAAAGATGGACAATTTCAACATGAAGAAAAGTTCATTTTTATTGATCGAAGACTCTACTAATTGAAGGCGACATTCAAGACTGCCCAATTATAAGGATGATGGATACATGTTGCTATTTGCTACTACCCTATACTCTTAAGATATGGGTAATGTGACGCTTGAGGAACGAACACAAGCTACACCACGCTACAGCCCTCGTTCCTATGATGTTACAAGACTTGGGGAACTAAACGTTTCCCCATGAAGATAAGAACATCCCATATTCCTCTAAGTGAGGCATATCAATGGGAAGAAGCATGTTCTTATATCAAAATTCGACGTCGGGTCTGAGTCAACCACACGACTTCTAATTACAATCTAGGATTATGTTCGATACCTAGTTACTATCGAAGTCTTCGCTTGTGGAGATCCAAGAATCTTTTTTCAAGCACCATTTCAGTCGCCGAATGGTCTTACGAAGAGTGAGGCACTCGAAGCTCCACGTGTCTCTATCGTGATTCACTTCACCCCACACAACTGATTGATTCTCGATGTTATGCTCGAGCATCTTTTTCTCAGACAACAACAACTCTGCCAGGTGATGGAGTATGCGGAGTTTATCCCCTTGATTGCCCTCAACTTGGGCTAGCTCCTGTTGGAGTCTTTTAATTTTAGCTCCTCTATTGAGGAGCATCTATGATCTATGCGATGTTGTCGCAGACATGGAGAAGAAGAGAAAGAAGAAGAAGATAGAGGTGTTGGCCTCTTTGTTTTGATGATGTTTAACAAATAATTTACCACTAATGTTGTTTGTCTAGTGTTTGTGTATTTTTATTTATTATAGACAAACAATGTGTTGGAGGATGGATGGAATTGTACCATAACGATTATATCCAATGGAGGTTGGCAGAATCGTGGAGTGAAGCCATGTAATTCAAGTTAAAGATCCAAGTTCATGCTTCATCCAAGTGTACCAAGTCAAGTTTATTGAAGATCAAGATTGCTTGGGTAACTTTTAGTTTAGGTGTTATATTATGCGTGTTGGTACTTTAAGCTCAATCATATATACACACATATTATATATATATATATATATATATAAATATATATATATATATATATATACATATATGTTTTGGTTTAATAGTTTTTAAGTTTTAATATGAAACAATTGAATACAATTGAAAATACATTTCTTGTTTCATACTTATATGCATATATATGATTTCATCAATATCAATTTTATTTAGTTCAATGAAATCATATTTATTATTTTTGAAAAGTTTGCAAAATATGTAATTTTGTGAAAATATTATATTCTCAGTTTTTGGACTTAACAATAATCATATACATCTTTTATTAAGTCTATAAAATTATTTTGTAATGTTTCAAAACATGGTTAAGCTAAAATATCAAAACTCATGTGTTTACATTTTCATGTTTTGGACTATTTTGCAAAATGATGATAATTTTCATTTGAGAGGTCCTTTTTGAAAACCAATTTTTATAGAATGTTTATTATCATATTTACAATTATTTTTCAAAGTTTTATATTTTTCTGATTTTATTTTCTATTTTTAAAAGAGGTTTGAAAATTAGATTTCTGTTTAAAACAGACAGTGTGCATGTCTTGAGTCGACTCATGAACAGTGTTGAGTCGACTAAAAAACTATTGTGTAGTTTACATTTTATTTCTGACGAGTCGACTCATAACATCATGAGTCGACCCATCAAGTTGAGTCGACTCATGCCTATCATAAGTCGACTCACAAACTGTGCTGAAAATTATGTTTTGTTTCTGCTGAGTCGACCCATGACTTCATGAGTTGACCTATGCATGATGAGTCGACTCATGAATTTTATGAGTTGACCCATAAGTTGGTTTTTAGCCTGTAACGACTACTTATGAGTCGACTCATGAACAGTACCGAGTCGACTCATAACACTGTAACAGCTATATTTTCAGACTGTACTGTTTTTGGTTTTTAAAATTGACTTGTATTTCTTTGATTCCGATTACAACTTGATTACAAAAGAGAAGAGAACGAATTTGATTCTCTTCTTTGTTTAAAACTGGGTTCTTCACGGTGGCGATGGAGTGCCTCCCTCGAGTGCTCGCGTCGAGTTTGTTCTCCGTTGACGATCCACACGTCTTGATTCACTGGAACGATGTCTTCTCCTCACGATTTGACGTGGTGGAGAACTTGAGTGGCAAGTTTGAGAACTCTGAACGAGTTTAGAAGAACTCTGTAAAAGAGTTGATTTGAACCGAAGATCGGTTAATAAGCCAAGGCTAGAAGAAAGCTCTGTGGTCGATCGTTGCTGAAGGATCAAGGCCGATCTCCTCCAAAACCTTTGCTGCGAAGTCCCAGATCCGAAAATGCCAGCCTTGCTGCTAACTCTTCCGTTTCCAAAAGCCAGCCTTAACTCAGTTGAGTTTACCCATATTTATAGGGAATTAAGGGGTGTAACCGCCCCCTTAATTCTCTCAATAATGGGGTGTAACCATCCCCAAATCGTGGGAAACGGTTTTAGAACCGTTCAGCTCATGTTGAATGAGTCAAACAATGCCCACGTTGGCGTTCAGGATCCTAACTCCGCGTTTTAGACTGGAGACGCGGAGTTGGGTACCCGCAGGGCGTAGAAAAACGTGAGGGTCGACCTTGGCGATTTTGATGTTGTAACGCGGGTTTCGACCCTGGCGTTTTGATGTTGTAACGTGGGTTTCGACCCTGGCGTTTTGGTGTTGTAACGCGGGTTTCGACCCTAGCGTTTTGATGTTGTGACGCGGGTTCGACCCTGGCGTTTTGATGTTGATACACGGGGAGGACCTCCGCGTCTTGCCTTGAAGAGATTATCACCAAGTAATCTCTTTTTGTCATAGCGTTGCAAAGATCATTGTCTTGTAATCTTCGTCTTGGCTCCTTGAGAATATGAGAGTCGTCAGATTGTAACTCCCGATGTTGATTGTGAAGGCTGTTGAAGTAGAGCTCTCATCGATTGTCGTGAAGGTCATCAGATTGTAACCTTCAGCGATCTACGTGAAAGTCTTCAAATTGTAGCCTTCTGGAAGTCGTCAGATTGTAACTTCCATCATCGGTGTTTGATGGAGGATAAGCTATCTATTGTGATTTTTAGACAGCCTACAGAACCCCCTCCAAAGTTTTCGAAAGTTCGCGGTTGACTGGGACGAATTTTCGGAATATGACAGCCTACAGAACCCCCTCCAAAGTTTTCAAAAGTTCGCGGTTGACTAGGACGAATTTTCGAAACACTTTGGATTTTAACTCTGATCTTAGAGCTGTTGATTCCTTGTGGTAAAGGATTTGTTCTCTGCACTTGCTTCGAAGGCATCTTGGTTGAAGGGATTTTCCACGTAGGACCTTTGTGAAGGTATGCGTCATAATCCTGCTTCTGGAATGCGAGGGTGGACCCTGCATTTTGGACTTGAGACGCAGGGCTGACTTCGGCGTTTTGAATTTGGAACCCGGGTGTGACCTCGGCGTCATGATTTTTGTAACGCGGGTCTGACCTCGGCGTTTTGAATTGGGAACCCGGGTGTGACCTCGGCGTCATGATTTTCGTAATGCGGGGCTGACCTTGGCGTTTTAACTGGAGACATGGAAGTGGCTTCCGTGCATTTTTGACTAAGTCTTTGAAACTTGTCTTTAGCTTATCTGTTTCAAGTCTCGGCTCACGTCCATTAAGCTGATGGGCCTTTAAACATGCATAGGATTTTTGGCAAACCCTCAGCCATCAACGGATTTGATAAGCCTTTACCGACTACCGTTTGAGTCGGGCTAGCATATGGATTGTCTAAGTCCGTTCCACATGTAACGTTGTGCCAAGAGAATGAACTCTCTTAGACTTGATGCTATGATTTTGAATACATAGACTTTGTTATTTTTTTACGGAAAAAGACTAACCGGCGACGCGTGTTAGGCGTAGGCTTATCCCTACTTAGGATTTGGGATAAGGTTCCCCATGCGTGTAAGACATGGATTTGGGTGTTATTAATAACGACCCGCTACGATGTTAAATACGTAGACTTTTGTCCTTTTTACGGTGAAAGACTAACCGACGGCATGTGTTAGATGCAGACTTATCTCTAATTAGGGATCGAGATAAAGTCCCCCAGGCATGAATCCTGGTGTCTTTTTCACGGCGAAAGATTAACCGGCAACGCGTGTTAGGCGTAGACTTATCTCTAATTAGGGATCGAGATAAAGTCCCCCATGCCATGGATTTTTTGGTGTCGTTTCTTCCTGTGTGGCTTGAAACACCGAAAGAAAGTTGGAAGTGCCAGAAGTATAGTATTAACTTTGGCATGAATTTTCACTTAAAGTGAAATTCAAAAATTTTCTTTATTATCACTAGGATAATTCTAGAAAATCTTTAATCTGCTGGGGAATTTATAACGAAAACTTGCTATTCTTGTTGAAAAAGGATTAACAAGTTCATTGGGGAGGGTTTGACTGTTAGAGGTGTGATGTTAACCTAACAGTATTTTATGGGCTTATCGCTCTATTGAAGAGAGTCGATAAGTTGATTTGGTCGTCAGAGGTGTGATGTTAACTTGACTGGTTCGTGGACCTATCGCTCTATTGAAGAGAGTCGATAAGTTGATTGTTGCGATCAAGGCAACTTTGAGGACCTATCGCTCTATTAGAGAGAGTCGATAAGTGGATTGTGTCAGAGGTGTGATGTTAACGTGACAGGATGATGTTGCGATTGGAACAACTTTGTGGACTTATCATCCTATTGACGAGGATTGATAAGTGAATTTGTCAGAGGTTTAGTGTTACTACAAAACGCGAGGGTCACGTCTTAGCAAATCAGACGAACCTCGTCTCTGTAGGAAGAACCTCGTCAAACGGGCGAACCTCGTCGAACAGTCGAACCTCATCGAACAAGCGAACCTCGTTAAACAGTCGAACCTCATCGAACAAGCGAACCTCGTCAAACAGACGAGCCTCATCGAATGAGTGAACCTCATCAAATAGGCAAACCTCGTCGAACGAGCGAACCTTGTCAAACAGGCGAACTTCGTTGAACAATTGATGAGCCTCGACTGATTGCGAGAACACTAGGGTCACAATCTCTTGCGAATGCGTAGCTCATCCGCATGCTGCGAAGCAGCCTGCGAGGCAACCTTCATGGCGCCACCTCCTCCCGATGCATCCGTGTGAAGTGCAAAGTGCGCCTAACAAAGCGCCACTTAGCGCCTTAGCCCGATTAGCTCCGATCCCTGACCCATTGGCCTATGGCCCACGATCCCACGAACCAGTAGAAGTTATAAGGGATTAATTAAAATAAAATACCTTTGGCTTGCTATTGGCAAGCCTCGAACAGAGGACCTTTTGAAACACCAAAACTTTAACTTTCTATTAGGCTACTAAGCATTTATAAAAAGTACTTGTAGTTAATATATATAGTTTGAAAACTCATTTTGAAAAGCGGTTTTGACCAAAAAATCTAACAATCCCCCACAAGTTTTTAAACTAGTATTGTGTAATGATGTCATTGTGCATAAGGTAGATGTCGCAAGGACTTGAATCCCCTTTAGACTAACTGAATAAAAGATAGATGCATGGTGTCACAGAGACTTGAACCAGCACATGTCTAAAATCCAGCGATCACACAAGATCAAACTCATCTGTGGTAGTTTTTACTTTGAACTACGCTAGCCTTTGCTTTGCACATTTATGGCCCTGTGCATATCCTGGTTTCTATTAGGGCTCTAGGTATCTTTTCGTAAGACACCATAAGAGATGGCCAAATCTCCACCCATACATAGGTGAGTTTTTTAGGCATGTTTCCTATCAAATATCTCGCATCCGAAATGCTTTGAACTCATTAAGTCTTAAGAGTCATTATCTCTCATGATAGGATTCTAGGTGGGTACTTTAGGCGTGTTTCCTATCAAACACCCCGCATTCGAAATACTTTGGACTCATTATGGCTTAACAACTAACCATTTACATGATAGGATCATCGGTGAGTCCTTTAGGCATGTTACCTATATAACATCCCGCATGCAAAATACTTTGGCTCATTAAGGCTTAACAGCCATCATCTTTATCATGATAGGATTTCACTTGTAAATCTTACTTGACTTTTGAACCAATCATCTTGTCATTAGTAGCATAAGCTTTAAACTAATAACTTGATGTAAATGGTAAGTATTTGTAAGACTCAGCAAACTTTACAAATCTTACTTGACTTTTGAACCAATTATCTTATTATTAGTAGCGTAGGCTTTGAACTAATATTTTGATGAACATAGTAAGTACTTGTAAGACTCACAAAACTTTAAGACCCATTGCAGCAGACGTCCTTTTGACTATATTCTTTTTCAGACCTTTAGTCAAAAGATCACTCACATTCCCTGAAGATCGAATGTCAATCACCGAGATGACTCCTTGGCAAATGAGTTCTCTCAAATAGCCATGCTTTAGACGAATGGTCCGCTTCTTTTTATTGAACAACGAGTTTGCTGTTATAGCACCCGTTGTCTGATTATCACAATAGATAGTAATTACGTCTTACAATTCGGTCAATAAAAGGTCTCGGAGAATACAACTGAGCCACTCTACTTCATCTCCTGCAGCACAAAGTTCAAAGAACTTAAATTCTATCGATGACTGTGCAATCATAGTTTTCTTCTTAGATTTTTACGAGATGATAGCTCCACCCATGATAAAGACAAAACCTCCTGTAGATCTGCACTCATCTGGTTCTGAGCACCAGCTCGCATCTGAATGACCTTCAATTACAGTCAGATATCTAGTGTAGAATAGGCTCAGACTTGTAGTTTCTTTTAAGTATCTCATCAATCTCTGGGCAGCATCCCAATGAAGCTTTCCAAGATTACTTATGAACCTACTAAGCATTCCTATAGTGAATGCTATATCTGGCCTTGTGTAGCTCATCGCGTACATAAGACTCCCAATTATCTTTGAGTACCTTAGCTTCTCTACTGGTTTTCAATTGTTCGGTCGAAGCTTCTTGTTGTAATCATACGGCACTGACAGTTCTGGCAGGTCGTAGTAGCCATACTTCCTTAGCATGCTCTCGATATAATGTGATTAGGATAATTGAATACCCTTTTCAGAGTATATGATTTTGATTTTTAGAATCACGTCCGTAGTTCCATGGTCCTTCATGCTGAACTATATCAAGAGAAATTTCTTAGTAGATATTACTATCTCTAAATCACTCCCGATAATGAGCATATCATCCACATAGAGGTAGATAACAACCACCTTTCCTTTAGGAACCTTGATGTATATGCACTTATTAGACTCACTTACTTAATACCCATTATTACGAACAACCCCATCGAACTTCTCATGCCAGAGTTTCGGTGCCTATTTAAGTCCATATAGAGACTTAATAAGTTTACAAGATTTACCAGCTGGAGCATCATGCCTTTCTGGTTTCTCCATGTAGATCTCTTCTGTGAGGTCTCCATTGAGAAAGACAGTCTTTACATTAATTTGATGTATGACGAACCTTTTTATCACCGCCCATGCGATAAGCACTCTGATGGTAGTGATCCTACAAACTGGTGTATAGATATCAAAAAATCTATTCCTTCTCTCTGAAAGAATCCTTTCGTCACCAGTCTTGTTTTGTACTTCTTAATAGTACCACCAGGATAAAGCTTCTTCTTGAAGATCCACTTGCAACTGATAGGGCTAGCACCTTCAGGTACATCCACCAGCTCCAACGTGTGATTTTGGATCAATGAATCTATCTCATCATTTATAGCTTCTTTCCACAGGAGAGTGTCTGTTGACTGCATTGCTTCTTAGAAAGTATGTGGGTCTCTTTCCGCATTATAGGTGATGAATTCATCTCTAAAATCTTTCTGTCTCCTGACACGCTTGGAAGGTGGTTCGGTTACTCCTTCATCATTGATATTTTCAGTCTCTCGTGAAACTAGCTCCTCTGGTGCATCTGACGTACTAGCATTTTCTGTTATATCTTTGAGCAATAAGCCTTTATCTTTGATAAACTTATCCTCAAAGAATTCTACATCCCGAGCTTTAATGATGGAGTTGGTTCTAATATCCAGGAATCTGCAAGCATCACTATCTTCAGCAAAGCTAAGAAACACACATATGTTTGCCTTTGGTCCGAGCTTAGGCCTTCTGATATATGGAACTCGAATATATGCGAGACACACTCACACTTTGAGATTATCTAATAGATATGGATATCCTAACCATAACTAATAAGGAGTACTATCAGTTTTAGAATAGGGTACTCTGATCAAAATCCAGTTTGCCATCAGCAAAGCCTCTCCCCAATAGCAGGTAGGTAGACTAGATATGATTAGTATCGAATTCACCATCTCGGTCTATGCGTGAATTCTTCCTTTCTGCAATCCTATTAGATTACGGAGAATACGGAGCCGTAGTTTTAGAAATAATTCCATGCTCCTTGAAGTATGCTTCCGACTCCTTAGATCGGTACTCTCCTCCTCTGACGCTCCTGAGTCTTTTTACCTGAAGTGTAAGCTGCTTCTCCACATGAGTCTGAAACTCGATAGACTTATTAAAAGCTTCATCTTTAGATTTTAGTAGGTAGACATGACAGAAGTGAGAATGATCATCAATGAAGGTGATGAAGTACTTCATTCCACCTCGAGTTACGAAGCTCTTGAAATCACAAGTATCTGAGTGAATCAGATCTAATAGGTTGGTGCTCCTTGTGACATTTGGAAAGGGCTTCCTTGTTAACTTTGCTTGTGCACAGACTTCACACTTCTCAGGTTTGTTACCCTCACATTTTGAAAGTAATCCTAACTTCTCCATGCTAGACAGTTTTCTATAACTTACATATCCTAGCCTATTGTGCCATAATATAGAGGAGTAAGCAGAAGAGGATACTTCATGTATAACTGAGTTGGGTACAAGAGTACTGATCTTATACATACCATCAGTATAATATGCATTGCCAAAATACATTTTCTTAAAAGATAACACAACATTTTCTCCTTGGAAATCTAGCCTCATACCTGCATCACATAACAGGCTTCCAGAAACTAAGTTTTTGGCAATTGAGGGAACATGTTTTACATCTTTTAATGTGAGAGTCTTCCCTGAAGAGAGAGAGTTAGCACCACAGTCCCAGTTCTAAGAACAGGAACCACAGAACGATCAGCCATTGATACGTTCTCTTTGGCAGCAAAATAAGAAGAGAACAAATCTCTGTTGGGGCAGACATGACATGTAGCACTTGTATCTAACCACTAATCAGAGATGTTACTAGAAGTTATCACCTGGAAGAGCAAAGCCACACAATTATCAACTTGATTAACATTGTGTTTTGTTTCCTTCTTTTGTACTTTGCAGTCCTTGGCAAAATACCCTTGCTTCCCACAGTTGAAGTATTTGCTACTCTTCTTGAAATCTTTCTTCTGAACATTCAGGTTCTTCGGATTTTGATTCTTCTTTTTGTTAAAAAACTACTTTTTCTTGGAAGAAGAACCGGTACCCTTCTCAAAGTTAGCAGCCACCATGTTAGCAGACGTCTTCTGCTTAGCAAGGAGTTCATCCTTTGTGCGAGTCCGAATCTCGTCATCAATCCGAATGAAGCTCTTCAAATCAGACAGAGTCATTTGTCTTTTCCTTCTTCGAATGTCCATGGAGAATAACATCCAAGATGGAGGAAGCTTGTTAATAATTACACTAGAAATGAAGGTTTGATAAAGATTGATCTTTTCATCCTTCAACTTCATAACAATCTTTTAAAGCTCTTTGACCTGAGGCAAAACCTCAGTGTCATCTTCGAATTTGAAGTGTAGAAACTTGTCAATGAGGTGAGACTTGGATAGTTTTTCCTCATCCTTGTATTGGTCCTCCAGAGCATTCCGGATTTTCTTCGCAGAGGGCTTGTTAGTGTAAGCATTTGCTAGATGATCGGCCAGGCAGTTAAGGAGATAACTTCTGCAGAAATGATCATCTTTAGCCCAAGAGGCTTCAGACTCAGAGTCTTCTTCAAATTTGGGTTTTTCCTCAAAAACCACATAGTAGATCTTCAGGAGTTGCATCCCGAAGATTACTTTTCGACGCCATACGTTGAAGTTGGATCCTTCAAAGTTCTCTAACTTAAGACAATCCACTCCAAGAGTCCTCACAGGATCCATTAGTAGATCAGAAATATTACTTTAAGATTATTGGAAATTATGGTTAAATCTGGAATGAAAGAGAGAAATTTTAATGTGCTATAATTTTAAATTTTTTTTAGTTTACTGTTGTGCATTTGTGAAACGCTATACTTAAAGCAATATTTGGCCTACTCCGGTGTAAGGATCCCAAGACCAAACTGCTTCCAAGAATAATAGTATAATACTCTGGTATGCACCAACCTAGTACTGTTAAGATCTCCTCGATCTAAAAGACTTTTTGATCAAGGCAAAGATCTCCTCGATCTCAGAACCTTTCAGTTCAAAACCTTTCGGTTTTAGAGCAAGTTCCTGCAGGCACAATTTCTGTTGCAGCAGTAACAACGTCAAGATCTCCTCGATCAGACGTTCATTTTTTAAGTTCTCACCAAGAGCTGCCCAAGGGGTGCTATTTATAGGCCTCTAAGGCCATCTCAAGAGTCACACTCAATTAATTTGGTTGTTACAAATCATAATAGCAATTATGATTGTAACAACAATCCATTAAATTAATGTAAATACTGTTGTAACTGTTGCATGCAGTAACTCCTAAATACGAGATAATCAATAGACGCGTTACTACGAAACACGAGAGTTACATCTCAGTAAATTAGACGAACCTCATCTGTAGGACGAACCTCGTCAAATGGGCGAACCTTGTCGAACGAGCGAACCTCGTCGAACGAGCGAACCTCGTCGAACGAGCGAACCTCGTCGAACAGAGGAACCTTGTCGAATGAGTGAACCTCATCAAACAGGAGAACCTCATTGAACAAAAATAATCACTTAACGCCTCAGCCCGATTAACCTCGATCCCCGGCCCATTGGCGCATGGCCTACGGCCGACAAGCCCATGGCCCACGACCCACAATCCACGACTTACGACACACTAGAACTTATGAGAGATTAATTAAAATAAAATACTTATCGGCTTGGCGTTGGTAAGCCTCGAACATAGGACCTTTTGAAACATCAAATTTTTATATATATATATATATTGAAAACTCATTTTGGACAGCGGTTTTGGCCAAAAAATCAAACAAGTATTTATCGGGATTCGGTAAGACTTGATTACTTGCTACATGCTTCTAAAATCTAAAGTGGAGGGACATTGGATTTATGTGAGTTCGAAGTTTGAAGTTTAATATAAGTTATGTATATTCTCAAATCCAATAATGACATGTTACATTGTAGTTAAAAAACCGTGGAGAGACTTCTCATATTTGAAACACATGGATCATTTTAACAGTAGAAACTAAGAGAATGTTTTTCATGTCTATGCTTGGAGTTCCATGTCATTAGCTTAAAGTGGTACACGCAAAGACGAGTGAGTTATGCTTATTCTAGAGCAATGTTTTAGAATTCGTCGTGCGCTTCTAGTGCCAGGTGTTGTGCGAAGCAAAAATTTCGACAACACCTCTGGTGCCCGACAAGAGAGTAGATCTTAACTAAATCCCTGTTTCACAAATAAAACAAGAACCAAAAGTAAAATATCTCAACAAAGTGGGATATCAGCTCTTCCTCTCATCAGTTCTAGGAAAACAAGAACCAAAAGTAAAATATCTCAACAAAGTGGGATATCAGCTCTTCCTCTCATCAGTTCTAGGATTGACCTATCGAGGGAACCTAAACTCCAACAAAGTGGGATATCAGCTCTTCCTCTCATCAGTTCTAGGATTGACCTATCGAGGGAACCTAAACTCTTTATTACAAATCACAGCACAAACAATCAATTTTAACATGGTTCAACAAGTTGCCTATGACCACGGGGCAAGGAAGGGGGAGATCTACTATTAGAGGGAGAGAAGACAAATAAGGTTTACAATCACAAAAAATTAAACTCTCTAACAATCTCTCTTTCAAAAGGACAACAGCTAAATAAGGTTTTTCT
Source organism: Asparagus officinalis (assembly GCF_001876935.1). NCBI lineage: Eukaryota > Viridiplantae > Streptophyta > Magnoliopsida > Asparagales > Asparagaceae > Asparagus > Asparagus officinalis. Next base: position 36,217 of record NW_017972416.1, on the reverse strand, counting down.
CCTCTGCACTAAGCCTTGCACTTTCTGCAATTTTCCCCTGTACTTGCACGCTTGCCCAAGCCTCTGCGTTTTCCCCTCCTTTTGCACACGTAGCCGCTGCTCCAAAAAAACCTCTACCTTTGCACCCTTGCACCAAGCACACTGAACTTTTTCAGCTGTAGGATGCCCTACTCTAGACTGTGACTTTTAATTCTTTCAGTTTGGATTCTACCCTCTTGCGACCAATACCTCAGCTACCGGCTCAACTGAAGCCTCCTTATCTTCCTTTCGAAGTTGATAGTTCACAAGTGCAGTGGTGACCTTACTATACGAAAGGGACACCTTCCCATTAATTAGGGTAAGAACAAAGGTCTTGTATTCCTCATCCGGCAAGGAACTCAACAACAGCAACGCCTTATCCTCATCTTCAATCATAACATCCACATTCGTCAAATCCGTAAGAAGCTTCGTGTAGTGGTTTATATGATCACTAATGGAGGTTCCCTTCTTCAATTGGAAGCGAAAAAACCTCCTCTTCAAATACAAACGATTTTCCACACTCTTAGTCAAATACTTGCTCTCAAGGGTCTCCTAAATCTTCTTTACAAAAGTCTCATTTATCATATCATACTTCAAATCTTGTGTTAAACAAGACCTAATAACACCACACACCATCCGATTTATCTTCTTCCAAACCTTCTCTTCAATATCATTTGGCTTGCCATCAAACTCCAAAGTGTCTCCCAAATTTTGTGCGTTCAGCACATCCAAAACTTCGCATCGCCAAAGTCCAAAGTTGTTCGTGCCATTAAATTTCTCCACATCTATTTTCGTAGAGTGGATATTCAAACTTTGAATGATCTTCACACTAGAAGCACCACCCTCAACACCTTCTTTCCCGACCACATTCCTTAACACACCAACAACCAATGTAGAACAAACTGAAGAATAGATCCAAACTTGAGAAAGATAGAGACTTTACCAAAAAAAGATCCCACCTTTAACTCTAATTGAAACCCTAGATGAGCTTCCAAAGCGATCTACTCCTCTAAATTACCCAAGCATAGCTCGAGCTCTGATACCACTTGTTGTGCATAGCGAAAATTTTGACAGCACCTCTGGTGCTCAACAAAAGAGGAGATCTCAACTAAATCCCTGTTTCACAAAGGAAACAATAACCGAAAGTAAAATATCTTAACAAAGTGGGATATTAGCTTCATTAGTTCTAGGACTGACTTGTCGAGGGAAGCTAAACTCTCTATTACAAATCACGGCACAAATAATCAATTTTAACATTATTCGGCAAGTTGTCTACGTCCACGCGGTAAGGAAGGGGGAGATCTACTATTAGAGGGAGAGAATACAAATAAGGTTTACAATCACACAAAATTAAACCCTCAAACAATCTCTCTTTCAAAAGGACAACCGCCAAATAGGGTTTTTCTCCTCTGCATGAAGCCTTGCACTTTCTGTAATTTTCCCCTGTACTTGTACGCCGCCCAAGCCTTTGCGTTTTCCCCTCCTTTTGCACACACAGCCGTTGCTCCAAAAAAAAAAACTCTGCCTTTGCACTATTGCACCAAAACCTAGGCAAGCTATTCATGTTCCTATTTATAGTTGGCTGGCGTACGCATTGAAAAAACGCGTTTAAAAACGCGTTCATTGATAAACACCTACGACTATGGCCCCCACGAGAACGCACTCACGCGTTTTCATTTTGTGCATTGCGAAAACGTGGGTGAGGCCCCCACACCCCACGTGTTCACACCAGGCACTGTCCAAAACTTGGGTGTTTTTTTCCCTTGCACTTCACTTTTTAAGGAGATTGCATCTTGCCTCTGCGCCTCATGAAAGAGATGAAAAGATTAACATTATTGCATATAAAACGATAATAACAATTAAAGACAAATGTCCCCTTCACAACTCTCACTATTTGCTATAGGTGGCTCTGGTAGTTGTCAGTAGCAGTGGAAACAAACCAAATAGTTAACAAGTAGTTCATGTTAGTTCTATTTCGTGTTTGTGTTAGTTCTAACTCATGTTAGGTCTAATTTGTTTGTGTTAGTTCTAACTCAGTTCTTATTAGTTCTAACTCAATTCTTGTTAGTTCTAAATAGGTAGTTCTAATTTACAACTAACACAAACTGAGTTAGAGATAACACGAACTGAGTTAGAACTAACACGAACCCAATTAGACCTAACATGAGTTAGAACTAACACGAACACAAAATAGAACTAACATGAACTCCAATTAGATCTAACATGAACTTTTATTAGACCTTACATGAAATTAGACTTATCTCTGCTTAAAATAGAGGGAAAATATATGTTAATCTTAGTTCTATTTTGAGAATAAATAGCTAAATTAGAAAATTTCTGTACAAATCAAAGGAAAATCTAAGTTTGATCTTTTTTGGAAGCAATTTTTTTCTCAGATAGAGGAAAAACCTAAAAACTGTTAGTTAAACGTCCCTCTTTAGAAAAAATCTTAGAAATAGAAGAAAAGACGGTAAAATATCATGAAAACTTAGATCAAGTGAAAGTAATTGCCAAAATAAAGTAAAAACGAATAAGAAATTATAAACGCTAGGCACGCTTAAGCTGCTGTTCTTTGTGCCAAAAAATTAATCATAGATAAAGAATTAAATTTGACCTAACATGAAAGAATAGAGTAGATAAGAACATTTTGGGGCATTGTACTTTTTATCCTCTCTCTATGCTTAGTTCATAAGTAATAATTGCTAAAAGAAGGTTGCAGCACAAGATGTCACATTTCAAGGGGCTAAACCACATAGGTAAAAAGTGAAAGGGTTGCAGCACATGAAGATAGTGCTTCTGACGCATTGACACATTCTTCCCTTGAAAATTTTGCGAGCGATTTTTTTCTTTTTCTTTTTTTTAGGGTTTCCAAGCTCAATCATGAGCAAGTGAAACAAGGAAGGAGAAAAGAAAAGAACGGATTTGATTGGAGGTGGGTCCACCTGATAGTTATTTTTCTATTCATCTATTTTTTATTTTATTAGGAATTGATTTATAAGAGAAAGCCCTCAGATGTGACACATGACAACTTTGTTAAGTTACTAATGTGAAGTGGTAATTAGGTGCTAAAATTGACGGCTCATGGGGCAAAGTGAGACAAAAATTAGCTTAAGAGGATAAAAAGAGACACCTTTAATAGTTCAGGGGTAAATACGATCCGAAGCCTTTTTTTGTAATCTTATGAACACTGATAGGAAAGAGAATATATTTTCCAACAACAAAGATTTAATTCACTTTTATTATATAATTTGGATATGAAAAAGCAAAGTGGTCACTTAGTTTGATCGTAAAGTTTAACAAGGAGCAATGTGCAAAAATAGATGTTTACATCTTATTTATTTTAATAAGATTTCTACATATGAGAATTTTTTTTTAAAAAAGGACTATTTAAAAAAAAAAAAAATTAGCAAAATCGACTATTTTCGTAAATAATTTACAATATCGATCTTTTCTTGGCTATATCATTAAGACGGGTCAAAAAGAGGTCAATTTTACCAAATATCTTCTTCAAGAATACACGGAACTACTACTCCCATATAATTCTCTCTACTCTCATTTGTATAGACATCCGATCAGATTTCAAAATTCAAAACCCACTTCTCAGGCTTCTCACCCTGATCCAGAGATAAAAAAACCCTCTATCCATATGAGTTCCCCCCTCTCTTCCGCATTGTCAACAGCCTCTTCCGCCGCCTCCCCTCCTACTTCGCCGACGCCCTCTTCCGCTACCACCGCCGCCTTCCTCGAGACCCCATTGATCCTTATCAGTTCCCCTCCTCTCTTCGGCATCATCAATGGCCTCTTCCGTCGCCTCCCCTCCCACCTCGCCGATGCCCTCTTCCGCCGCCTCCGCCACCGTCGCCTCCTCTACCCATCCGTCCTTGAGTCAGTTCAAAATCATAACCCTAACGCTTTTATTTTGGAACTTTTCTGTTGAAATTTGTGAAATTTATTTTGATTCAGGTACTGCTGTGGATTCTGGAAGCAAAGCTCTAAAATTTCTTAGGTTGTAGCAAGATGAGCAAGTAAATTCATCATCTTCTGATTCTTCTTCTACTCATCCTCAACAAAATGTGAGCTTTTTACGTATACATTTTGAAAATTTGTTTTTTATTTATTTTGGATGAATTTTGGACGAATTTTTAACTGAATTTTGAAAATTTTTAGTTATGAAATATGATTGAGATGGTTATGTGTCTTTATTGTTTGTTATATGAAGGGAAAAAAATAAAAATTGATATGGGTAGTGTCTTTATTGTTTGATATGAAAGAAAAAATCATTCCTACTTCGGGAAAAAAAATAATTCACTGAGCCAAAAGGAATTTGGTTTGTTATCTTCTCATAACTTCAACTGAATTTTAATGTAATTATAGATATGAAGTTTGATTGAGATGTAAATGTGTCGTTATTGTTTTATATGAAGGAATATAATCTACGATCTGATTGGTTCAATTAGAATGAATTTGGCACCTTCAACCCTTTGAATCATCTGTTCTTGGGAAATTTGTTGGAAGAGTATTAATAGAGTAGTTTTGTTTATTTTTCTTAAACTAGAAAGATACTAACTTTTTTTTAGCTTTTATTGCATATTAACTGATTCTGGAGGTATATTTGTTTAGTATTCATTGATACGTAGACATGTAAATGCCAGTCTTTATTGCTTGATATATGAAAGAAAAAAAATTGGTCACCAAAACTTTGAATCAGCAATTTCTTGGTGAATTTATGGAAGAACATTTAATATATGAGAACAAATAAAAATGCTAACTTCTCATAACTTCATCTGAATTTTAAATGTAATTATAGATATGAAGTTTGATTGATATGTAGACATGTAAATGCTAGTCTTCTTCTGAACCCGTTACATTCTGATACCTGGATTTCATTCAATTTTGCTGATTATGTTTACTGAGCCGATTTCACTCAAATTTGCTAATTATAGTTTAACATATTGCGTCGTACGTGCTCATCGAAATTCGATAACTCTAATTGAATTGTAAAGGTAAATTCAATCTCTTTAAAAGGTTTGGTTAGAGTACCATTTGGTTTGGCTAAGGTTGTGACAAGAAAAATGTAGTAGAGGAAGAGAGCTCCTTGATTCTGAACGCATGTTTGCAATTATCCATGAATGTTATTTTCTCAAGTATTCATTGATATGTGATCTAAGAGTTTATTTTGTAATGTGCAGGAGTTGGCTTATTAGATATTAGATACCACCCATAAAATTTTGTAGTCATCCAGATAAGCTTCCTAATCCTGAGTCAGGAAAACTATTTGTTAAGACTGCAAGTGCCTACAAAGTATGGATTTGATCCTTTGTAGTTTTTATATTATTGAACCACTCTTATTCATACTTTTTTGCTTCTGATTTATGTGCATTCAGAGGATGTAGAGTATACTTTCAAGTGACTATTACATTTTAAATCTCTAATTACATGATTATCTTTCAGCTCTATTTGTGGTTTGCCATGAGATCCAATGTGAAGGTAATTTCTCTCTTTGTTACTTTCTCGTAAATTTAGTATTAAAATTCATTACTCAACATCATGTAAATAGAAAATTTTGCATATGTGCAGCTGAATCCTTGGGTATTTCCACGAGAGTTCCAGCATTCTTGGACCACAATCTCACTCCTACACAGCTCAAACATGACGTCAGTTTTGGAACAGTCTCTTCAGGATATGATGAATTAACCTCCACAAGTGCAGTACGCTAATCCCTAATCTTTTATGGTTTCAAATTAATCAACATTTATTAACAAAACCATTTAATCTAGCTCTTCTCATTTTCGCCTCCAGGGTGTAATATCGATGGCCAAACATAGATTACTTGAAGCATTACAAACTCCATCTGAGAAAATTATTTGGACCTGAAGAAACACAGAAGAATACTGAAGATGCTATTGTTGTGATTGTTAGGTGTCTTGTTATGAGACTCCAAAATTACTACTTTTACGATAACAGATCGAAATAATTCACTGAGCCACAATATGAGGACTATCTGCCCTCTCTTATTTCTGAATACATCAAGGTAGTTATTTAATTCCTCATCCTTCATTCCTACTCCGGGGAAAAAATAGGTAAATGATTTTTTTCCAGAAGTACTGATAATTTTAATATATAAAGGTTCACAACAACTTTAAACTTTTGGTGTAACTCAAGAGTACAATGGAATCAAAGAACACAATTTTCCCCGCGAACATATATATATATATATATATATATATATTCATGTTTATATGTGAAAATAGTGTATTCTAGTTTATAGACTTAACAACCATAATATATATTTTTTATTAAGTCTATAAAATTATTTTGTAATGTTTCAAAACATGGTTTATTCAAAATGACAAAAACAAGTGTTTCATGTTTTGGACCTTTTTGTAAAGTAAAGAGATTTCTTATTTGAGAGATGCTTTTTGAAAACCAGTTTTTGTAACATGTTCATTTTCATGTTTACAAGCATTCCCCAAAGTTTTATATTTTTTAGAATTTATTTGATATTTTTAAATGAGGTTTAAAGTTGGTTTTTGCTGTTCATTTCAGGCTGATAGTATATTATCAGTTGACTGATGCAAGTGTTCAATCGACTGACGAAAACACCTAGAATCATTAATAGTTTCTGTTTTTATGTTGGTCGACTGACCAGTCGACTGATGAGATTATCAATCGACTGACCTGCCGACTGATGAGATCGTCAGTCGACTGATAAGATTGTCAGTCTACCGATGAGCTAAAAAATACCTACAACGGTCAGCTCATCAGTCGACAGATAAAACCTGTCATTCGACTGATGTTGTAACGGTTAGTTTTTTTCCAGCTTGTTCTAGTTTTTGGTTTTTGGTCTTTTTGCCTTGTTTTCTCTTGGCTTTGGGGTTCCTATAAATATCTCCACATATCCTCAGTTTTATTTAGTAATTAAGAAAGTTTTTAAACAAGTTTAAAGTGTGTTTAAAGTTTGTTTAGTGTTTGTTTCAAGTTTGTGAAGCAATTTTCACAAGAGCAAAGAGGAGATCATCCTTTGGTGTTTGAGCATTCACTCTTCTCCCTCTCTCTTGTTATCTATAGAGAAGTTTCCTTAAACTCAATTCTAGCTATTTATTGTTTTGATTCTAATTTCCATAAGCTAGATTTCATTATTGAGTTTAATTGTTTTATTGATACTCTTTGTTTACACACAACCATTGAGCTTATTGTATTTTCATACATAATATAATTTGGATTGTGAGGATTGTATGACTTAGAGAGTGAGCTTACACTTAGTTCTCATCTTATATTAGGGAACAAACAATTGTATTTGTGCTTAATTGTGAGTTATACTTTGTAATACACTTGTACACCGAGAGAAGTGTGTGGTGAGAAACGAGGTCATTCCAAGAGGAGTGGGGTAGGTAGTAATGCCCAGAGGTAGATTGTAATTCCTAACACTTGAGGGAGACACGGGCTAGAGAACAACACTTAGAGAGTGTAAAGTGGGATTGCAAGAGTGTGAGATTATAAAGTTTTCGGTGAACTAAAAAACCGAGTGTGTAGAGAAGTTCCGGCTTCCAAACCGGGTGTGTCGTGATAGTGGAGATCTCCTCGAGGTGAGGAGCGGAGACGTATGTCATGGAGACCGAACTCCGTGATCATATCGTTTGTTTGTGTTTGTCATTGACGTTCCTTTATATTCGTGCTTATCATTTATATCGCCTTTGTTAATTGCTTGTTGTTTATATTGCCCTATCACTTTAGTAGTTTGTTTACCCTTGTGTTACTTGTATATTCTTGCAGATATATTTGTAATATATCATTCTTGCTAGGATATTTTTATTAATAAGTTTTAATTGGTATAAATCGGATTAGATTAGCATAAACCCTATGCACCCCCCTCTAGGGTTCCTTCTTAGTGGCATTAGGGTGTTTTCAGTGATAAGTGCAGACACCAATGATTTCATCCAAAGTTACTACTTTTACGATAACAGATCGAAATAATTCACTGAGCCACAATATGAGAACTATCTAGCCTCTCTTATTTCTGAATACATCAAAGTAGTTATTTAATTCCTCATCCTTCATTCCTACTCAGGGAAAAATAGGTAAATGATTTTTTTCAGAAGTACTGATAATTTTAATCTATAAGGGTTCACAACAACTTCAAACTTTTGGTGTAGAACAACTCAGGCTTGATTCACATGAACTATGAATATAAGACAAATTTAGAAAAGATTTCAATGCGTGAATTAGGATTGCGAGCAACTTCAAACTATAATAATGTTTATGCTTGGGTTTTGTTTTTAATCATATTTTGATATGGGTTTTGTTTTTGGGAAAAATGCTTCCAGCCCCTAAAAGCCAAGAAAACATGCTTCCCACCCCCAATACTTTATCAATGGGTGTTTTGCCCCCAAAAATAAAGAGTTTGTTCTCTGAGCACCCAAAACACAAAACCCAAGAGATTAAAATATGTGAAGACCATAATACCATTCTCTCTCTCTCTCTCTCCTCTCTCTCTCTCTCTCTTTATCATGATGTACTGAGATGATAGTTGAAATGACTGATGGGGATTATTTTATTATTTTTGTTTTTTATTATTTTCATTGTTGATGAGGGGGAACTAACTGTTTGTATTGAGAGATTGTTAAAGTTAGAGTTTAATTGTTAAGGTTACAATTTAATTGTTAAGGTTACGGGTTAATTATTAAGGTTATGGATCCCTTCTCTCTCTCTCTCTCTCTCTCTCTCTCTCTCTCTCTCTATCATGATGTTACTGTGATGATCTTGAAATGATTGAAGGGGATTGTTATTTTATTATTTTTGTTTTTTATTATTTTCTTTGTTGATGAGGAAATTAATTGTTTTTGTTTGTATTGGGAGATTGTTAAGGTTACGGGTTTAATTATTAAGGTTACGGGTTTAATTGTTAAGGTTAATGGTCAATTGTTAATGTTACAGGTCAATTGTTAAGGTTATGAGTTTAATTATTAAGATTACGGGTCAATTGTTAAGATTACAGGTTTAATTGTTAAGGTTTCGGGTTTAATTGTTAATGTTACAAGTTTAATTGTTAAGGTTACATGTCAATTGTTAAGTTTACGCGTTTAATTGTTAAGGTTACGGGTCAATTGTTAAGGTTACGGGTCAATTGTTAAAGCTATGGGTTTAATTGTTATGGTTACGGGTTTAATTGTTAAGGTTACGGGTCAATTGTTAAGGTTACGGTTTCAATCGTTAAGGTTACGAGTTTAATTATTAAGGTTACACGTCAATTGTTAAGGTTACGGGTTTAATTATTAAGGTTACAGGTCAATTGTTAAGGTTACGGGTTAATTGTTAAGGTTACGGGTTTAATTGTTAATGTTACGGGTTTAATTGTTAAGGTTACGGGTCAATTGTTAAGGTTACGGGTTTTATTGTTAAGATTACGTGTTTAATTATTAAGGTTACGGGTCAATTGTTAAGGTTACGGGTTAATTGTTAAGGTTACGGGTTTAATTATTAAAGTTACGGGTTTAATTGTTAAGGTTACGAGTCAATTTTTAAGGTTACGGTTTAATTGTTAAGGTTACGGGTTTAATGGTTAAGGTTACGAGTTTAATTGTTAAGGTTACGGATCAATTGTTAAGGTTACGGGTCAATTGTTAAGGTTACGGGTTTAATTGTTAATGTTACGGGTCAATTGTTAAGGTTATGGATCCCTTCTCTCTCTCTCTCTCTCTCTCTCTCTCTCTCTCTCTATCTCTCTCTCTCGAATCTTAACAATTAAACCCGTAACCTTAACAATTGACCCGTAACCTTAACAATTAAACCCGTAACCTTAACAATTAAACCTGTAATATTAACAATTAAACCGTAACCTTAACAATTGACCCATAAGCTTAACAATTAAACCTGTAACCTTAACAATTAAATTCGTAACCTTAACAATTAAACCCGTAACCTTAACAATTGACTCGTAACCTTAACAATTAAACCCGTAACCTTAACAATTAAACCCGTAACCTTAACAATTGACCCGTAATCTTAACAATTAAACCCGTAACCTTAACAATTAAACATATAACCTTAACAATTAAACCCGTAACCTTAACAATTGACCCGTAACCTTAACAATTAAACCCGTAACCTTAACAATTGACCTGTAACCTTAACAATTGACCCGTAACCTTAATAATTAAACCCGTAACCTTAACAATTAACCTGTAACCTTAACAATTAAACTCGTAACCTTAACAATTTCCCAATACAAACAAAAATAATTAGTTTCCTCATCAACAATGAAAATAATAAAAAATAATAATAATAAAATAATAATCCCCTTTAATGATTTCAAGATCATCACAGTAACATCATGATAGAGAGAGAGAGAGAGAGAGAGAGAGAGAGAGAAAGAGAGAGAAGGGATCCATAACCTTAACAATTGATCCGTAATATTAACAATTAAATCGTAACCTTAACAATTAACCTCTAACTTTAACAATCTCCAAATACAAATAGTTAGTTCCCCCTCATTAACAACAAAAATAATAAAAAACAAAAATAATAAAATAATCCCCGTCAGTCATTTTAACTATCATCTTAGTACATCATGATAGAGAGAGAGAGAGAGGGAGAGAGAGAGAGAGAGAGAGAGAGAGAGAGAGAGAGAGAGAGAGAGAGAGAAGAGAGAGAGAGAGAGAGAGAGAGAGAGAGAGAGAGAGAGAAGGGTATTGTGGTCTTCACATATTTTAATCTCTTGAGTTTTGTGTTTTGGGGGCTTAGAGAACAAACTCTTTATTTTTGGGGGCAAAACACCCGTTGACAAAGTCTTGGGGGTGAGAAGCACGTCTTATTGGCTTTTGGGGGCTGGAAGAATTTTTCCCTTTGTTTTTAAATGGTGAATTAGGATTGCGAGGTCGAGTTTTAGGTCAGGCCATATTTATTCTTGGAGGGCATCTTATGTTTATGCTCATGGTTTGTTCTCTACTCCCTTTTTATTAGGAATATTTTTATCTTTACTTTTGTTTGGTATGTGTGCATTTATTTGTATTTGAAATGCCCTCTATAATAATGGGTTTGCCCCATTTTTCTTCAAGAAAATTTATAGGAACAAACTATAATAATATACCATTACAATACCTTTATTCATATATATTCATGTATATGGTTATTATATTGAATATTGAGGATTTTGACAAACTATTTAATGTAACATTAAAATACCTCTACGCCTATATATTCTTGTATATGGTTATTATACTGAATATTGAGGAATTTGACAAAATAGTGATGATTGTTTGATTTAATTTTGAAGATATGTTGTTAAAGTGTGATGTTTATAAACAAAGAAATTTTATGTCATTTGGTGTTCTGTAATTTACCTCTTTTACCTTCTTTGTTTTTTATATCTGTGTAATTGGTTGGTGTTGTATTCTAAATTAGTCTATTAGATTTCTTAAGAACAGAGATGTAACCTTTAGTGTTGTAGAATGCACACCATCTGCTATATAACCTGCAAATACAATGAGAATCATTGGCTGATCTTAGGCTTCTACCTTCAAACGATAGGGTTTCTAATAGTCGAAGTATTTTATAACTTTTAACTAGAGAATAGCGTACTCTTGATGCGTTGATGACTTGAGCAGGGATTTAAAACAAGATTTTCACCCACTCCTTCTACATTAGATGCTTAGTTGTAAGATACATTTTAATGTCTTATTTCTCATGATTCATAATTAATGGGTATTGAAAATCTAAGAATCCAGGCATGTAAAGATACAAGTTGGATTTTGATGAAAGGATGGAACCTAAGTAGAGTTTCTGTATCATATTCTGATAATTGTTACATATTGAACTAAAGTTTTCTTTTGTCCATCTTTCTTTTAGTTGTGGTCGTGCTTGAAAGCTCTAAAAGAAAGACAAAAGGAGTAATATTTTCAAATCATTCAATTTGCTTCATCCGAGAGCTCTACTTGCTTGAGCTCTACTGCCAAGACAAAAGGAACCATGCCAACATAAAGGTAAATGGAGTAATAGATCGATCTTTCAATTATTTGAGTGAAACTAAGGTGTATCCATCTAATTTTCACCTGTTCTTTTGTATGTTTTGGGTTTTTTTTATTACATAATGTGTTGTTTCAAGAAGTGGTTTAATATATAGTTTGGTTTAGTGGTGAAGTCCTGATTTTTGTGATTTTATAATTATCCATTTGATATTAGTATAACAAAGATTTCTCTATAATTCTCAGGTGATCGAAGTTAACCATATCAGGTATCTAAATCTACGAATTTTCAGGTGAATCACTCATTTTGAACAAAGTTCAATCCTGTCTTTTTTTTGGTCCAAAAAAGATGATAAGTATCGGATAATCATGCGCTAGAGATGACAGAGTTGATTGAATATCTCAATCTCAAGTATCTATCTTCTTTAATCGATAAAGAATTATAAATGCTATGTCAAACTCATTCAGTTTTAACAAAGTTGAATCAATGTCTTTGTCTTTACTTTTTTCCCTTTTATTTTATTAGAAAATTAGAAAATATGAAGACTTAGATGATTTGATGAATCAGTATCAAAGATGAAGATTATAATTCCATATTTCCTGCTACGATAAGTTTCTCTCTCAACCGCTCAAAGGTGAGGATTTTCCCCAATTTTTGCTAGGGTTTTTCTAATTCTCCTCACGTTTTTGATACCCAAATTTCAAGGAGATGTTCTTGATCAGATTGCTATTTATTTACAAATATTCCCTTTTTTTCTCTTGCTTTGTTCTTCAATTGTAAGAGTGAAAATGATGTTCGGCATGGAAAATAGGGTAAGAGCATGCCACTCTGATTTGTCGATATCTATTCTTTTCATTGAGATCGAGTATTATGCTATTCATAAATAAACTCATATTCCTTTACTTTAATACAATTGAGTTATTAGGGATTATTGGTCATAAATAAATGGTAGCGCAAACAAAACAAATGAGTCGTGCTTTGCACGGGGTGCACACTAGTTGATTTATAAGAGAAAACCCTCAGATGTGACACATGACAACTTTGTTAAGTTACTAATGTGAAGTGGTAATTAGGTGCTAAAATTGAGGGCTCATGGGGAAAAGTGAGACTAAAATTAGCTTAGGAGGATAAAAAAGAGAGACCTTTAATAGTTCAGGGGCAAATACGATCCGAGCCTTTTTTTTATAATTTTATGAACACTGATAGGAAAGAGAATATATTTTCCAACAACAAAGATTTAATTCAGTTTTCTTATATAATTTGGATATGAAAAGTAAAATGGTCACTTAGATTTGATAGTAAAGTTTAACAAGGAGCAATGTGCAAAAATAGATGTTTACATCTTATTTATTTTAATAAGATTTCTACATATGAGAATTTTTTTAAAAAGGACTATTTTTAAAAAATAATTATCAAAATCGACTATTTCCGTAAATAATTTACAAAATCGATCTTTTCTTGGCCATATCATTAAGACGGGTCAAAAAGAGGTCAATTTTACCAAATATTTTCTTCAAGAATACATGGAACTACTACTCTTTATCGAAGATTAAATTATTCTTTAAAATAGACTAGACTATTCGTCCCGTAAATATAAAAGATAGCTCAATTCCAGCACCCTCTCCTTAATTCTCCTAACCCTCGCCCGCGAAAAATATAAAAGATAGCTCAATTCCAGCACCCACTCCTTAGTTCTCCTATCCCTCGCCCACAGAAAATATAAAAGATAGCTCAATTCCAGCACACTCTCCATAATTCTCCTAACCCTCGCCCACGGAATCACCTTCAGCACCTCCCCCTCGCTGGTGGAATCGCCTCTAGCACCCGCACAATCTTCACCCCATTGAGAACCACATCCTCTTTGGATTTCCAAGCTCAATCAAGAGCAAGTGAAACAAGGAAGGAGAAAAGAAAAGAACGGATTTGATTGGAGGTGGGTCCACCTGATAGTTATTTTTCTATTCATCTATTTTTTATTTTATTAGGAATTGATTTATAAGAGAAAGCCCTCAGATGTGACACATGACAACTTTGTTAAGTTACTAATGTGAAGTGGTAATTAGGTGCTAAAATTGACGGCTCATGGGGCAAAGTGAGACAAAAATTAGCTTAGGAGGATAAAAAGAGACACCTTTAATAGTTCAGGGGTAAATACGATCCGAAGCCTTTTTTTGTAATCTTATGAACACTGATAGGAAAGAGAATATATTTTCCAACAACAAAGATTTAATTCAGTTTTATTATATAATTTGGATATGAAAAAGCAAAATGGTCACTTAGTTTGATCGTAAAGTTTAACAAGGAGCAATGTGCAAAAATAGATGTTTACATCTTATTTATTTTAATAAGATTTCTACATATGAGAATTTTTTTTAAAAAAGGACTATTTAAAAAAAATAATTAGCAAAATCGACTATTTTCGTAAATAATTTACAATATCGATCTTTTCTTGGCCATATCATTAAGACGGGTCAAAAAGAGGTCAATTTTACCAAATATCTTCTTCAAGAATACACGGAACTACTACTCCCATATAATTCTCTCTACTCTCATTTGTATAGACATCCGATCAGATTTCAAAATTCAAAACCCACTTCTCAGGGACAAAAAAAAAACTCTCGATCCGTATGAGTTCCCCCCTCTCTTCTGCATCGTCAACGGCCTCTTCCGCCGCCTCCCCTCCCACCTCGCCGACGCCCTCTTCCGCTACCACCGCCGCCTTCCTCGAGACCCCATTGATCCTTATCAATTCCCCTCCTCTCTTCGGCATCATCAACGGCCTCTTCCGTCGCCTCCCCTCCCACCTCGCCGATGCCCTCTTCCGCCGCCTCCGCCACCGTCGCCTCCTCTACCCATCCGTCCTTGAGTCAGTTCAAAATCATAACCCTAACACTTTTATTTTGGAACTTTTCTGTTGAAATTTGTGAAATTTATTTTGATTCAGGTACTGCTGTGGATTCTGGAAGCAAAGCTCTAAAATTTCTTAGCTTGTAGCAAGATGAGCAAGTAAATTCATCATCTTCTGATTCTTCTTCTACTCGTCCTCAACAAAATGTGAGCTTTTTACGTATACATTTTGAAAATTTGTTTTTTATTTATTTTGGATGAATTTTGGACGAATTTTTAACTGAATTTTGAAAATTTTTAGTTATGAAATATGATTGAGATGGTTATGTGTCTTTATTGTTTGTTATATGAAGGGAAAAAAATAAAAATTGATATGGGTAGTGTCTTTATTGTTTGATATGAAAGAAAAAATCATTCCTACTTCGGGAAAAAAAATAATTCACTGAGCCAAAAGGAATTTGGTTTGTTATCTTCTCATAACTTCAACTGAATTTTAATGTAATTATAGATATGAAGTTTGATTGAGATGTAAATGTGTCGTTATTGTTTTATATGAAGGAATATAATCTACGATCTGATTGGTTCAATTAGAATGAATTTGGCACCTTCAACCCTTTGAATCATCTGTTCTTGGGAAATTTGTTGGAAGAGTATTAATAGAGTAGTTTTGTTTATTTTTCTTAAACTAGAAAGATACTAACTTTTTTTTAGCTTTTATTGCATATTAACTGATTCTGGAGGTATATTTGTTTAGTATTCATTGATACGTAGACATGTAAATGCCAGTCTTTATTGCTTGATATATGAAAGAAAAAAAATTGGTCACCAAAACTTTGAATCAGCAATTTCTTGGTGAATTTATGGAAGAACATTTAATATATGAGAACAAATAAAAATGCTAACTTCTCATAACTTCATCTGAATTTTAAATGTAATTATAGATATGAAGTTTGATTGATATGTAGACATGTAAATGCTAGTCTTCTTCTGAACCCGTTACATTCTGATACCTGGATTTCATTCAATTTTGCTGATTATGTTTACTGAGCCGATTTCACTCAAATTTGCTAATTATAGTTTAACATATTGCGTCGTACGTGCTCATCGAAATTCGATAACTCTAATTGAATTGTAAAGGTAAATTCAATCTCTTTAAAAGGTTTGGTTAGAGTACCATTTGGTTTGGCTAAGGTTGTGACAAGAAAAATGTAGTAGAGGAAGAGAGCTCCTTGATTCTGAACGCATGTTTGCAATTATCCATGAATGTTATTTTCTCAAGTATTCATTGATATGTGATCTAAGAGTTTATTTTGTAATGTGCAGGAGTTGGCTTATTAGATATTAGATACCACCCATAAAATTTTGTAGTCATCCAGATAAGCTTCCTAATCCTGAGTCAGGAAAACTATTTGTTAAGACTGCAAGTGCCTACAAAGTATGGATTTGATCCTTTGTAGTTTTTATATTATTGAACCACTCTTATTCATACTTTTTTGCTTCTGATTTATGTGCATTCAGAGGATGTAGAGTATACTTTCAAGTGACTATTACATTTTAAATCTCTAATTACATGATTATCTTTCAGCTCTATTTGTGGTTTGCCATGAGATCCAATGTGAAGGTAATTTCTCTCTTTGTTACTTTCTCGTAAATTTAGTATTAAAATTCATTACTCAACATCATGTAAATAGAAAATTTTGCATATGTGCAGCTGAATCCTTGGGTATTTCCACGAGAGTTCCAGCATTCTTGGACCACAATCTCACTCCTGCACAGCTCAAACATGACGTCAGTTTTGGAACAGCCTCTTCAGGATATGATGAATTAACCTCCACAAGTGCTGTATGTTAATCCCTAATCTTTTATGGTTTCAAATTAATCAACATTTATTAACAAAACAATTTAATCTAGCTCTTCTCATTTTCGCCTCCAGGGTGTAATATCGATGGCCAAACATAGATTACTTGAAGCATTACAAACTCCATCTGAGAAAATTATTTGGACCTGAAGAAACACAGAAGAATACTGAAGATGCTATTGTTGTGATTGTTAGGTGTCTTGTTATGAGCCTACATTTTCTAATCTTGTTTTGATGATTACAAACAATTCTTAATATTGTTTGTTTAGTGTTTATGTTTTCTTATTAGGTATTCTAGACAAATAATAAGTTGGAGATTGGATAGAACCGAGCATTCACGATCATATCCAATAGAGCTTGGCAGAATAGTGGATTGAAGCAAATACTTTCAAGTCTAAAAGCACTTCCTAGCTTCATCCGTAAGTTTACCAAGAAGAGATTATTGAAGATCAAGATCATTGCTTGGTATATTAGTTTAGGTTTTATATTATGTGTGTTAAATACTTCAAGCTCAATCATATACACACATACACATTTTATATATATATATATATATACATATATGTTTTGGTTTTTCATCCGCAAGTTTACCAAGAAGAGCTTATTGAAGATCAAGATCATTGCTTGGTATATTAGTTTAGGTTATATATTATGTGTGTTAAATACTTCAAGCTCAATCATATACACACATATACATTTTATATATATATATATATATATATATATATATATATATATATATATATATATATATATAGATATATAGATATATAGATATATAGATATATATATAGAGAGAGAGAGGGAGAGGTTCTAATAAAAACCTCCTTAGCCTAAAAACTAAAAACCTCCTTCATCCAATGGCTAGGATTCAGTCAAACAGTCAACAGACACATGCATTAATTACCTCATTAAACACATGCATTAATTACATCAACGCAGTGAATCCAGATTCATTGTAGTGAATTCAGATTCACTGTAGTGAATCTGCATTCACTGCAGTGATTCAAGATACGTTGAGGTAGTGAATCTGGATTCACTGTATTGAGGTAATTAATGAGGTAATTAATACATGTGTATGTTGACTGTTTGACTAAATTCCAGCCATTGGATTCATCTAGATCCAATGGATGAAGGAGGTTTTTAGTTTTTAGGCTAAGGAGGTTTTTATTAGAACCTCTCCCTATATATATATATATATATATATATATATATTCATGTTTATATTACATCTTTTATTAAGTCTATAAAATTATTTTGTAAAGTTTCAAAACATGGTTTAGTCAAAATGACAAAAACAAGTATTTCATGTTTTCATGTTTTGGACCTTTTTGTAAAGTAAAGAGATTTCTTATTTGAGAGATGCTTTTTGAAAACCAGTTTTTGTAACATGTTCATTTTCATGTTTACAAGCATTCCCCAAAGTTTTATATTTTTTAGAATTTATTTGATATTTTTAAATGAGGTTTAAAGTTGGTTTTTGTTGTTCATTTCAGGCTGATAGTATATTATCAATTGACTGATGCAAGTGTTCAATCGACTGACGAAAACACCTAGAATCATTAATAGTTTCTGTTTTTATGTTGGTCGACTGACCAGTCGACTGATGAGATTATCAATCGACTGACCAGCCGACTGATGAGATCGTCAGTCGACTGATAAGATTATCAGTCGACCGATGAGCTAGAAAATACCTACAACGGTCAGCTCATCAGTCGACAGATAAAACCTGTCAGTCGACTGATGTTGTAACGGCTAGTTTTTTTCCAGCTTGTTCTAGTTTTTGGTTTTTGGTCTTTTTGCCTTGTTTTCTCTTGGCTTTGGGGTTCCTATAAATATCTCCACATATCCTCAGTTTTATTTAGTAATTAAGAAAGTTTTTAAACAAGTTTAAAGGGTGTTTAAAGTTTGTTTAGTGTTTGTTTCAAGTTTGTGAAGCAATTTTCACAAGAGCAAAGAGAAGATCATCCTTTGGTGTTTGAGCATTCACTCTTCTCCCTCTCTCTTGTTATTTATAGAGAAGTTTCCTTAAACTCAATTCTAGCTATTTATTGCTTTGATTCTAATTTCCATAAGCTAGATTTCATTATTAAGTTTAATTGTTTTATTGATACTCTTTGTTTACACACAACCATTGAGCTTATTGTATTTTCATACATAATATAATTTGGATTGTGAGGATTGTATGACTTAGAGAGTGAGCTTACACTTAGTTCTCATCTTGTATTAGAGAACAAACAATTGTATTTGTGCTTAATTGTGAGTTACACTTTGTAATACACTTGTACACCGAGAGAAGTGTGTGTTGAGAAACGAGGTCATTCCAAGAGGAGTGGGGTATGTAGTAATGCCCAGAGGTAGATTGTAATTCCTAACACTTGAGGGAGACACGGGCTAGAGAACAACACTTAGAGAGTGTAAAGTGGGATTGCAAGAGTGTGAGATTATAAAGTTTTTGGTGAACTAAAAAACCGAGTGTGTAGAGAAGTTCCGGCTTCCAAACCGGGTGTGTCGTGATAGTGGAGATCTCCTCGAGGTGAGGAGCAGAGACGTATGTCATGGAGACCGAACTCCGTGATCATATCGTTTGTTTGTGTTTGTCATTGACGTTCCTTTATATTCGTGCTTATCATTTATATCGCCTTTATTAATTGCTTGTTGTTTATATTGCCCTATCACTTTAGTAGTTTGTTTACCCTTGTGTTACTTGTATATTCTTGCAGATATATTTGTAATATATCATTCTTGCTAGGATATTTTTATTAATAAGTTTTAATTGGTATAAATCGGATTAGATTAGCATAAATCCTATGCACCCCCCATCTAGGGTTCCTTCTTAGTGGCATTAGGGTGTTTTTAGTGATAAGTGCAGACACCAATGATTTCATCCAAAGTTACTACTTTTACGATAACAGATCGAAATAATTCACTGAGCCACAATATGAGAACTATCTAGCCTCTCTTATTTCTGAATACATCAAAGTAGTTATTTAATTCCTCATCCTTCATTCCTACTCCGGGAAAAATAGGTAAATGATTTTTTTCAGAAGTACTGATAATTTTAATCTATAAGGGTTCACAACAACTTCAAACTTTTGGTGTAGAACAACTCAGGCTTGATTCACATGAACTATGAATATAAGACAGATTTAGAAAAGATTTCAATGCGTGAATTAGGATTGCGAGCAACTTCAAACTATAATAATGTTTATGCTTGGGTTTTGTTTTGAATCATATTTTGATATGGGTTTTGTTTTTGGGAAAAATGCTTCCAGCCCCTAAAAGCCAAGAAAACATGCTTCCCACCCCCAATACTTTATCAACGGGTGTTTTGCCCTAAAAAATAAAGAGTTTGTTCTCTGAGCACCCAAAACACAAAACCCAAGAGATTAAAATATGTGAAGACCATAATACCATTCTCTCTCTCTCTCTCTCTCTCTCTCTCTCTCTCCTCTCTCTCTCTCTCTCTCTCTCTCTCTTTATCATGATGTACTGAGATGATAGTTAAAATGACTGATGGGGATTATTTTATTATTTTTATTTTTTATTATTTTCATTGTTGATGAGGGGGGACTAACTGTTTGTATTGAGAGATTGTTAAAGTTAGAGTTTAATTGTTAAGGTTACGATTTAATTGTTAAGGTTACGGGTTAATTATTGAGGTTATGGATCCCTTCTCTCTCTCTCTCTCTCTCTCTCTCTCTCTCTCTCTCTCTCTCTCTCATTNATGTTACTGTGATGATCTTGAAATGATTGAAGGGGATTGTTATTTTATTATTTTTGTTTTTTTATTATTTTCTTTGTTGATGAGGAAATTAATTGTTTTTGTTTGTATTGGGAGATTGTTAAGGTTACAGGTTTAATTATTAAGGTTACGAGTTTAATTGTTAAGGTTAATGGTCAATTGTTAAAGTTACGGGTCAATTGTTAAGGTTATGAGTTTAATTATTAAGGTTACTGGTCAATTGTTAAGGTTACGGGTTTAATTGTTAAGGTTTCAGGTTTAATTGTTAATGTTACGAGTTTAATTGTTAAGGTTACGGGTCAATTGTTAAGGTTACGCGTTTAATTGTTAAGGTTACGGGTCAATTGTTAAGGTTACGGGTCAATTGTTAAGGCTATGGGTTTAATTATTAAGGTTACGGGTTTAATTGTTAAGGTTACGGGTCAATTGTTAAGGTTACGGTTTTAATCGTTAAGGTTACGAGTTTAATTATTAAGGTTACACGTCAATTGTTAAGGTTACGGGTTTAATTATTAAGGTTACAGGTCAATTGTTAAGGTTACGGGTTAATTGTTAAGGTTACGGGTTTAATTGTTAAGGTTACGGGTTTAATTGTTAAGGTTACGGGTTTAATTATTAAGGTTACAGGTCAATTGTTAAGGTTACGGGTTAATTGTTAAGGTTACGGGTTTAATTGTTAAGGTTACGGGTTTAATTGTTAAGGTTACGGGTCAATTGTTAAGGTTACGGGTTTAATTGTTAAGATTACATGTTTAATTATTAAGGTTACGGGTCAATTGTTAAGGTTACGGGTTAATTGTTAAGGTTACGGGTTTAATTATTAAAGTTACGGGTTTAATTGTTAAGGTTACGGGTTAATTTTTAAGGTTACGGTTTAATTTTTAAGGTTACGGGTTTAATTGTTAAGGTTACGAGTTTAATTGTTAAGGTTACTGATCAATTGTTAAGGTTACGGGTCAATTGTTAAGGTTACGGGTTTAATTGTTAAGGTTTCGGGTCAATTGTTAAGGTTATGGATCCCTTCTCTCTCTCTCTCTCTCTCTCTCTCTCTCTCTCTCTCTCTCTCTCTCTCTCTCTCTCTCTCGAATCTTAACAATTAAACCCGTAATCTTAACAATTGACCCGAAACCTTAACAATTAAACCCGTAACCTTAACAATTAAAACCGTAACCTTAACAATTAAACCCCTAACCGTAACAATTAAACTCGTAACCTTAACAATTAAACCCGTAACCTTAACAATTAAACCCGTAACC
>NW_017972416.1:13035-13637 GCF_001876935.1 Asparagus officinalis | reverse complement strand
TTAATGAGGATTATTTTATTATTTTTATTTTTTATTATTTTCGTTATTTGTATTGGGAGATTGTTAAAGTTACGGATTAATTGTTAAGGTTACGAGTTAATTGTTAAGGTTACGGGTCAATTGTTAAGATTATGCATGCTCTCTCTCTCTCTCTCTCTCTTTATCATGATGTTATTGTGATGATGTTAAAATGATTGAAGTGGATTGTTATTTTATTATTTTTGTTTTATATTATTTTTATATTTAAGGATAATGGTTGGTTGTAATGTTATGTATTGATTGTTAAGGCTACGGGTTGGTTGTTAAAGTTACATGTTTGTTGTTAAGGTTATGAGTTTGTTGTGTAGGTTACGGTCAATTGTTAAGGCTATGGGTTTAATTATTAAGGTTACGGGTTTAATTGTTAAGGTTACGGGTCAATTGTTAAGGTTACGGTTTTAATCGTTAAGGTTACGAGTTTAATTATTAAGGTTACACGTCAATTGTTAAGGTTACGGGTTTAATTATTAAGGTTACAGGTCAATTGTTAAGGTTACGGGTTAATTGTTAAGGTTACGGGTTTAATTGTTAAGGTTACGGGTTTAATTGTTAAGGTTACGGGT
>NW_017972416.1:2592-12956 GCF_001876935.1 Asparagus officinalis | reverse complement strand
GTTAATTGTTAAGGTTACAGGTGTCAATTGTTAAGGTTACGGGTTAATTGTTAAGGTTACGGGTTTAATTATTAAAGTTACGGGTTTAATTGTTAAGGTTACGGGTTAATTTTTAAGGTTACGGTTTAATTTTTAAGGTTACGGGTTTAATTGTTAAGGTTACGGGTCAATTGTTAAGGTTACGGGTTTAATTGTTAAGGTTTCGGGTCAATTGTTAAGGTTATGGATCCCTTCTCTCTCTCTCTCTCTCTCTCTCTCTCTCTCTCTCTCTCTCTCTCTCTCTCTCTCTCTCTCTCGAATCTTAACAATTAAACCCGTAATCTTAACAATTGACCCGAAACCTTAACAATTAAACCCGTAACCTTAACAATTAAACCTGTAACATTAACAATTGACCCGTAACCTTAACAATTAACCCGTAAGCTTAACAATTAAACCTGTAACCTTAACAATTAAATTTGTAACCTTAACAATTAAACCCATAACCTTAACAATTGACTCGTAACCTTAACAATTAAACCCGTAACCTTAACAATTAAACCCGTAACCTTAACAATTGACCCGTAATCTTAACAATTAAACCCGTAACCTTAACAATTAAACATATAACCTTAACAATTAAACCCGTAACCTTAACAATTGACCCGTAACCTTAACAATTAAACCCGTAACCTTAATAATTAAACCCGTAACCTTAACAATTGACCCGTAACCTTAACAATTAAACTCGTAACCTTAACAATTGACCTGTAACCTTAACAATTGACCCGTAACCTTAATAATTAAACCCGTAACCTTAACAATTAAACCCGTAACCTTAACAATTAACCCGTAACCTTAACAATTAAACTCGTAACCTTAACAATTTCCCAATACAAACAAAAATAATTAGTTTCCTCATCAACAATGAAAATAATAAATAATAATAATAATAAAATAATAATCCCCTTTAATCATTTCAAGATCATCACAGTAACATCATGATAGAGAGAGAGAGAGAGAGAGAGAGAGAGAGAGAAAGAGAGAGAAGGGATCCATAACCTTAACAATTGACTCGTAATATTAACAATTAAATCGTAACCTTAACAATTAAATCGTAACCTTAATAATTAACCCCTAACTTTAACAATCTCCAAATACAAATAGTTAGTCCCCCCTCATTAACAACAAAAATAATAAAAAATAAAAATAATAAAATAATCCCCGTCAGTCATTTCAACTATCATCTTAGTACATCATGATAGAGAGAGAGAGAGAGAGAGAGAGAGAGAAGGGTATTGTGGTCTTCACATATTTTAATCTCTTGAGTTTTGTGTTTTGGGGTCTCAGAGAACAAACTCTTTATTTTTGGGGGCAAAACACCCGTTGACAAAGTCTTGGGGGTGAGAAGCACGTCTTCTTGGCTTTTGGGGGCTGGAAGAATTTTTCCCTTTGTTTTTAAATGGTGAATTAGGATTGCGAGGTCGAGTTTTAGGTCAGGCCATATTTATTCTTGGAGGGCATCTTATGTTTATGCTCATGGTTTGTTCTCTACTCCCTTTTTATTAGGAATATTTTTATCTTTACTTTTGTTTGGTATGTGTGCATTTATTTGTATTTGAAATGCCCTCTATAATAATGGGTTTGCCCCATTTTTCTTCAAGAAAATTTATAGGAACAAACTATAATAATATACCATTACAATACCTTTATTCATATATATTCATGTATATGGTTATTATATTGAATATTGAGGATTTTGACAAACTATTTAATGTAACATTAAAATACCTCTACGCCTATATATTCTTGTATATGGTTATTATACTGAATATTGAGGAATTTGACAAAATAGTGATGATTGTTTGATTTAATTTTGAAGATATGTTGTTAAAGTGTGATGTTTATAAACAAAGAAATTTTATGTCATTTGGTGTTCTGTAATTTACCTCTTTTACCTTCTTTGTTTTTTATATCTGTGTAATTGGTTGGTGTTGTATTCTAAATTAGTCTATTAGATTTCTTAAGAACAGAGATGTAACCTTTAGTGTTGTAGAATGCACACCATCTGCTATATAACCTGCAAATACAATGAGAATCATTGGCTGATCTTAGGCTTCTACCTTCAAACGATAGGGTTTCTAATAGTCGAAGTATTTTATAACTTTTAACTAGAGAATAGCGTACTCTTGATGCGTTGATGACTTGAGCAGGGATTTAAAACAAGATTTTCACCCACTCCTTCTACATTAGATGCTTAGTTGTAAGATACATTTTAATGTCTTATTTCTCATGATTCATAATTAGTGGGTATTGAAAATCTAAGAATCCAGGCATGTAAAGATACAAGTTGGATTTTGATAAAAGGATGGAACCTAAGTAGAGTTTCTGTATCATATTCTGATAATTGTTACATATTGAACTAAAGTTTTCTTTTGTCCATCTTTCTTTTAGTTGTGGTCGTGCTTGAAAGCTCTAAAAGAAAGACAAAAGGAGTAATATTTTCAAATCATTCAATTTGCTTCATCCGAGAGCTCTACTTGCTTGAGCTCTACTGCCAAGACAAAAGGAACCATGCCAACATAAAGGTAAATGGAGTAATAGATCGATCTTTCAATTATTTGAGTGAAACTAAGGTGTATCCATCTAATTTTCACCTGTTCTTTTGTATGTTTTGGGTTTTTTTTATTACATAATGTGTTGTTTCAAGAAGTGGTTTAATATATAGTTTGGTTTAGTGGTGAAGTCCTGATTTTTGTGATTTTATAATTATCCATTTGATATTAGTATAACAAAGATTTCTCTATAATTCTCAGGTGATCAAAGTTAACCATATCAGGTATCTAAATCTACGAATTTTCAGGTGAATCACTCATTTTGAACAAAGTTTAATCCTGTCTTTTTTTTGGTCCAAAAAAGATGATAAGTATCGGATAATCATGCGCTAGAGATGATAGAGTTGATTGAATATCTCAATCTCAAGTATCTATCTTCTTTAATCGATAAAGAATTATAAATGCTATGTCAAACTCATTCAGTTTTAACAAAGTTGAATCAATGTCTTTGTCTTTACTTTTTTCCCTTTTATTTTATTAGAAAATTAGAAAATATGAAGACTTAGATGATTTGATGAATCAGTATCAAAGATGAAGATTATAATTCCATATTTCTTGCTACGATAAGTTTCTCTCTCAACCGCTCAAAGGTGAGGATTTTCCCCAATTTTTGCTAGGGTTTTTCTAATTCTCCTCACGTTTTTGATACCCAAATTTCAAGGAGATGTTCTTGATCAGATTGCTATTTATTTACAGATATTCCCTTATTTCTCTTGCTTTGTTCTTCAATTGTAAGAGTGAAAATGATGTTCGGCATGGAAAATAGGGTAAGAGCATGCCACTCTGATTTGTCGATATCTATTCTTTGCATTGAGATCGAGTATTATGCTATTCATAAATAAACTCATATTCCTTTACTTTAATACAATTGAGTTATTAGGGATTATTGGTCATAAATAAATGGTAGCGCAAACAAAACAAATGAGTCGTGCTTTGCACGGGGTGCACACTAGTTGATTTATAAGAGAAAGCCCTCAGATGTGACACATGACAACTTTGTTAAGTTACTAATGTGAAGTGGTAATTAGGTGCTAAAATTGAGGGCTCATGGGGAAAAGTGAGACTAAAATTAGCTTAGGAGGATAAAAAAGAGACACCTTTAATAGTTCAGGGGCAAATACGATCCGAGCCTTTTTTTTATAATTTTATGAACACTGATAGGAAAGAGAATATATTTTCCAACAACAAAGATTTAATTCAGTTTTCTTATATAATTTGGATATGAAAAGTAAAATGGTCACTTAGGTTTGATAGTAAAGTTTAACAAGGAGCAATGTGCAAAAATAGATGTTTACATCTTATTTATTTTAATAAGATTTCTACATATGAGAATTTTTTTAAAAAGGACTATTTTTAAAAAATAATTAGCAAAATCGACTATTTCCGTAAATAATTTACAAAATCGATCTTTTCTTGGCCATATCATTAAGACGGGTCAAAAAGAGGTCAATTTTTCCAAATATTTTCTTCAAGAATACATGGAACTACTACTCTTTATCGAAGATTAAATTATTCTTTAAAATAGACTGGACTATTCGTCCCATAAATATAAAAGATAGCTCAATTCCAGCACCCTCTCCTTAATTCTCCTAACCCTCGTCCGCGGAAAATATAAAAGATAGCTCAATTCCAGCACCCACTCCTTAGTTCTCCTATCCCTCGCCCACAGAAAATATAAAAGATAGCTCAATTCCAGCACACTCTCCATACTTCTCCTAACCCTCGCCCACGGAATCACCTTCAGCACCTCCCCCTCGCCGGTGGAATCGCCTCTAGCACCCGCACAATCTTCACCCCATTGAGAACCACATCCTCTTTGGGTATAAGTATTAAGAACTCCTCATACTCCTTTTTGGGCAAATGCCATCAGCAAATGAGTATCTCGTCGGTTACATCCTCATACTCCTTTTTTGGGCAAATGCCATCACCCCATTGAGAACCACATCCTCTAGCACGCGAGATACTCATTTGCTTGCTTTCAGCAGTACCAAACAAATTTCTCATACCTGGCGTTATGTATAGGCTTCATGAATGATGGGGAAACATTCATGTCGGCTCTTTTTTTCTCATAAAATCTTTATCTTTGTCCTTATGAAGGCGACATTAAAATTTGAGTTATACTCGCTTTCTTAGCGCTATAACTAACCTATGTCTCATCTTTGCTCGCTTCATCAGTGCCAAAAGGCAATTGCTCGTGTGAGAGAGCCAATCTTAACCTATTGATATACTTCTTAGAATTTGCTTGTTGCCAAATGATACTTTGTGCCACAAATATATGTGAATATATATCTACTCAGCTTTATTAATCATGCAAGTGCAACAAATATATCATCCCATAATACAAATCATATAGTAGTCTACAAATCATAAGTACAATCATACTCAACGCAATTCTATGGATTTAACATGTGTAACAAATAAATCCCTAGTAATGAGCTTGGTAAATAGATTTGCAACCATATGAGTTGTAGAAATATATTGTAAGACCACCTCCTTCTGTGCCATCATATCTCTGATGAAGTGATATCTTAGCTGTATGTGTTTGGTTTTCCCATGATATTTAGGATCCTTGGAGTAGGCAAGTGCAACTATACTGTCATAGTTGATTGTCACAAGGATTAAATGCATCAGTGCCAATCTCTAAGTGGTGCATGAATCTCCTAAACCAAATAGCTTCCTGTACTGCGTAGAATATGCTATGTACTCAACCTCCATAGTAGATAAGGATAAACAAGATTGCTTCTTACTGCTCCAAGATTGTTGGACCCTAGAGGGGGGGGGGGTGATTAGGGTCAAGAGGCTATAATTATGCAATAAAATTAAGACAAGCAAACCATAGTATTCTAATGCAATCAAAATAGAGGAGATAGGATTAGGAATCGTTATCCTGTGACGCACGATATGTTAACGAGGTTCGGTCCGCTGACCTACGTCCCCGCTCCCTACTCTCGAGGAGAAATCCACTACACAACCCGGTTTGGAAGACGAAACTTCGTCTACACAGCGATCCCCTCACGATCTCACACTACACAGTTGATCTCACTAGATCACACTCCCTCACAGTTGATCTACACAAGATCACACTCACAAGATAGTAGAAATGGTGTAAGACTCTCTCTTTACAACGCCCCTATCCCAAAGAGAAAGAGCACACTGAAGCTGGGAAGTGAACACACACACAAAACTCAGAAGAACAGGTTTTGAAATTTAAGCTCTGTGAAAAACAACGTCTCTGGTTTTTGCAAAAGCTGGGACACTGAGGAAGAAGAAGAGGTTGAGTTTAAATAGGAGAAAAACAGCTGTTTAAACCCATCCGTTAATCCCCAAAATCTGGAACCAAAACGTCGCTGAGATCTGTACTGAGCGGCGCCGAAAAAGGACAAAGATTACCGTTTGAAAAATACGGCGGTCGACCGACGAAATTTTCGGTCGACCGACGAAATTTTCGGTCGACCGCGATCCAGATCGAAAACGAGAAAAACAAGCAGAGACTTCATCGGTCGACCGGTGCGGTCGACCGATTAGAAAAATCGAGCTCTCGGTCGACCGTACCGGTCGATCGACAAACTCTCTGCTGCCCACTGACGAATGATCATAGGTGCGGTCGACCGGTGCGGTCGACCGCATTCTGATACATTTCAGAAAAGCAGATTTTGACTCAACTAATATATTTGGAAAATATTTATTTTACCTCTGAAAATTATGAAACTTTGTAAAATATTTTTAATACTAAAAACAAACTGTTTGGAAAAAGAATTTTACAGATAGGTCCTCATACTTGTGAAAAATAGTATTTTGTGAAAAACGCTTAAAAACATAAGTATGAAAACGTGTGTGTGATATCCCAATAGCTTCAAGTGAAGTCAATAACTCTTTGCCTATATTCTAGCACTAGAGAGAAAAATAAAAGATAGCTAATATCCTCATATAGAATGCAATGCTTGAGTCTTGATATAGCTTGAATAGGATGAAGCTTCTATTAGAATTTGTTGTTCTTGAAATAACGTTGCTTCATCACTATGCCTCCTCCTCCTTTGGATATTATCGTTGTAGCGCATATTCCATCCAATCCTCCATTTGTGGTACTAACAAGCTTGATATATGAATTCACTATATTTGTACTTAATAAGCCATTAGTACCGATAATGGTGGTTATAAAATATCATCAAAACATAAGGGCTAACAAAGATATGACACCATTGTTGAGAAGAAAAGCATACCCTGATGTTGATTTGCGATCATCTAGATCACCTCCCCAATTAGCATCATTGTAACCTACTAAGCGCAAATCTCTACCGTAGTAACACAACATATAGTCTACTATCCCTCTAAAATATCTCAAAATCCTCTTGACTGCTTTCTGATGCCCAAGTCCTGGATTTGCCTAAAATCGGTTGACAAGTCCAACAACATAACATATGTCAGGTCTTGTATACATCATAGTGTACATGAGACTTTCGATAGCACTAGAATAGGGAGCTCTTAACATCTTTTCCTTTTCCTCTAGAGTCTTAGGACTCATATTAATGCTTAGGCTCAAGTTTCTCTACACTGGAGTATCTATGGGTTTGTAGTTATGCATTTGATATCGCTCAAGTATCTTCTTAATGTAAGTCTCTTGAGACAAAACAAGTAGCCTTTTAGAGCGATCTCTAACAATCTTTACTCCAAGAACATAACTAGCCTCACCCATATCCTTCATCTCAAAATTGGAGGATAACCATATTTTAGTGGCATCAATCAATTCTTTTTTATTTTCAGCTAAAAGTACATTTTAGTGGCATCAACCAATTCTTTTTTATTTTCAGCTAAAAGTATGTTGTCCACATATAAAGATAGGATAACAAAACTATCTCTGGACCTCTTGATGTACACAAAATGATCCTCCTCCATCATCATAAACCCATCTGCTAAAATGGCTTGATTAAATTTGAGGTTCCACTGTCTTGAAGCTTGTTTCATGTCATAGATAGATCGATGAAGTTTGTAAACTTTGCGCTCTTGTCATTCGGTCACGAAGCTATCAGGTTTGTTAGGTCTCATGTTTATGAGCCTACTATCTAATCTAGTTTTGATAATATAATAAATCTCATTAATGAGTAATCTCATTATTATTATTAACTTATAATGCCAAAGGACTAATTAATTAATTAAACACAACCTTATAAGTTATTGATAACACATAACTACTTATATGTCATTATAAGCTAAGGTATTTATCAAACAACTTTTTCTTTTATTAATACTTATAACGAGTTTTGAGAATAAGTAATCCCTCCTTTTCATATAAAGAGAAATTGGTGGAATTCCTAAAGGCGTAGAAAATTAATGTGTCATATTATAAAAATACAAAAAGTTAACAGGTGTCATATCATTAATATCCACATGTGATCTTTATACTATTAGAAAATGATATGTGGACACCTAATCTTATATTCATAAAATTTTTCATCAAACTAAAATTATTTACAATTAGAGGATTCTTATAATCAAATATTTTGTAATCCTTATTAGACTAGAACTATCCATAATTAAAATATCTTACAATTAGATATTTAAGTATAAAAATTAAGGAAAATAAATCATGTAAAGAATCTCTCTACATAAAATCATAAATTAACTTTAGAAACTTACTTCAACTATTTTAATTCATGAGAACCCCCTCAAGTTTGAGCATATAATAGATAACCCCCATCAACAATAAAAGTTTTAGATAACTTGTCACACTCTGGGCTCACAAGCCCAATGAATTGATGTAAGTCGTAGGACCCACTAAGAGAAACTCGTTATTTGACTAAATCTATTGTTAAAAAGTGCTAGTGCTTGTTACTCTTAAGCCCTTTGGATTACATTATAAACACTTTAAAGTTCTCATCATATTACCCCCACTTTATATCAGACTACTATAATTGGGGCATCACAATTACCCCACTTTATATATATGCGGCATCATTTTTGCGACAAGACAATTTGCACTTTCGAGTGTGGATGCCGAGCAACAAGAACTCTAGAGGCGGCTCCTACGGGTTCTAAATATGGCTCACACAACGCTCACATGGTGTAGCACTTAGTCGTATAATACTAAGCTCCATACTTTCAGCTGACAAACTGTTTTGATACAATTTGTTATGACAACGGCCTGTGAGCTCGTTGGCATGAGGTAAGCCATAGGACCCACTGAGAGAAATTCATTATTTGTCTAAATCTACTATCAAAAAATATTAGCACTTGTTACTCTTGAGCCAATTGTCTTGTTGCGAAGAGGACGTCGCATTTGGAAGATGGAGTAATTGTGATACCCAAAAGAATAGTACCACATTGGAAAGAGATGAGGATTTTAAAATATTTATAATGTAATCCAAAGGATTCAAGAGTAACAAATGATAGCACTTTTTGACAATAGATTTATCCGAACAATGAGTTGCTCCCAGTGGGTTCTATGGCTTACACCGTGGTAACGAGCTCGCCAGCCCAGGACATGATATAACTCCTTGAAATGTTTTCACTTAACCCCCCTGAAATTTGGGGTGATTCTCACCCTAAATTTAATTTGAGAAAGCCTCCTAAAGTTTGGGCATATTGTAGATAACACTTCTCAAGTTTGAAATTTTAAAAACCTCCATAAACTATTCTTACTTCACATGATAAGTAGGTGGGTGAGAAAAGAGAAAAATACCCAACAATCATAAAAGTTTACTCTGATTTTTAGGATAGGAGCAAGAGAGGAGAAAGAGGGGAAAAGCATTATAAATTTAAAATAGTTTCTTTTTTTCGGGTTGAAGTTTATTAGTAAGTGAATTGATTGATTTTCAAAAGGATATTTTAGTTATTTTACATTTTGAAATAACATCAGGAGGATTTGGTGAGAAAAATTGTGAAAGATTAGAGGGCATATTGTGAGATACCACATATTTGAGGGCGATATCTTTAATTTTGAAAGCTGAGTGGGGTTATGTATATAATATGTCCAAACTTAAAGGTGGTTTTCTTAAATTTAGATAACTAAGGGGGTTTGGTTAAAATCAAGATGTCTCTTTATCCTATTAGAAGATGATATGCAGATAGCTAATCATATATCCACTCAAGAATTCTCATCAAATTAAAATTATCCGTAGTTATAAAATTTTAATAGTCAACTATTTTATAATCCTTATCAAATTATAACTATCCCTAATTAAAAATCTCATGACATATATTTAAATATAGAAATTAGAAGAAAAAAGCCATGTAAAGACCTCTCTACATAAAATCATGGATCAATTTTAGAAAACTCCCTCACCTATTTTAATATGAGAACAACCCCCCCATCCATGTATGTGCATATTATACATAAACCCCCTTCAATAATGAAAATTTTTAGATAACCCCCTTGAACTTCTCTTAACCCCCCTCAATATGTGGCATGTGTTAAAAAAACCCCCCTCAACTATTTTAATTTGAGAAACCCCATTCAAGTTTAAAAAATCAAGAAATCTCCAAGAATTCTTCTCACTTTACATCATGAAAGATAAAATTATTTAATCTAGCATGTTAAGTGACAAGTAGATGACTAAGAAAAGACCAATACATCACTCAATAATTACAAAAAATACATTCATTTTTTAGGATAAGAGAAAGAGAAGAGAAAGAGGGCAATAACATAGTGAATTAAATTTTTTTACCTGTCAGGTTTCTTTATAATTGAGCATATGCTTTTTTAAAAGGATATTCAGTTATTTTATATGTTGAAATGACGTCAGGGGTGTTTGGTAAAAAAAATGTGAAAGATAT
>NW_017972416.1:0-2582 GCF_001876935.1 Asparagus officinalis | reverse complement strand
TCAAGATATCCATCATAGTTGAAGGGGTTCCTTTAAAGTTAACCCTAAAATCATAATTTTAAAATTATGTATGTGTCAAATTATACTTAAAGTTGATGAAATAGTCTTTCTCTTAAAATAATATTGATGAATTTATTAATTTTTATTTATTAGTTTGATACTAAGTCTTTGCTGATTTTTATAAAGAGAGGTTTTTGGTTCACTCATATTTCTCTTTAAAATATTAATAGAATATAAGACACCATAAAAAGCATATAACATGTAAAGAAGAATTTCAAATCCTCTCACACAAGAAAACAAAAAGTACAATGTATAGAAAGAGAGGTAAGCATATCTATTTATGGGATATGCCAAATCCTCTCCAATGTAAATTCTAAAATTTGGATGCTTTTTGTATTTTTGGGATTCAATATTCCAAAACATTTATTGAAACAAACACCAAAAACGGAATCCCAAAACCATAAAATAAAAAAAACTTGATCCCAAAATTTGTAATCCACACCAAATATCAAAATTTTGCTTGAACCAAACAACCCCTTATTTGACTTTCTTTTAAAATGGCAAATTTTCTTTAGCTACCTATTTTTTAAGGGTTAATTAAAGAAAACCCTTATGAATTTTTGAGAAGTTGCAATATTAATTTTTTTATTAGACTAACATTGGCCCCACCCCCACCCAAACTTTAGGATTTATTGTACGTAATCCCCATGAAATATTATATTTCACTAAATATTACCGGAAAATTCATCTTCTATTCTACATATTAGTACCATCAACTCTAACGTAGTGAAATAAGAAGGCAAAAAATTCTTTCTTAGTCTCCAAAATAATATCCTTTTAATAAAAAGGAAATAGATAATTTTTGGAAATAAGGAACTATTTCATTTTTTGGCACATATTTGCTATATGAGATGTTAGAATAGACGAGGCTAATTTTGGTGATTAAATGAGAATCTTTCACGTAGTGAAATAAGAAATTTAATGGGAGTTATGTGCACAACTCCTAAAGTTTTGGGAGGTTTAGTGTAAAAATTTTTGTTGAGGCTTTGCTTCAACTCCCAAAGTTAATGGGGGCTTTCTGTAATTACCCTTTTTGTTAACCATAGTATTGCGCAATGCGTACAAGGCTCGGCCCAGAATATATAGGCTGGTATTTCCAAACCAAGTACAGCCCATAGGTAAAATTTTACAAAAAAAACCACAGGTCAGCCCAGGTGGCAGTGTTAGACCAATTACGGACCGTAAGTAATTTCATCTTCAATCCTCAAACATTAAAAACTATTTATTACTATATTACTAAAAGACTTAATGATATAGAATAAATCAAGCTTGAAGGAAATTAATTGACTGTAAGGTAAAAAGAATAAAGAGGCTAATGGATATTTAGATTTGCTAGTAATTAATTAGACTTGCTAGTAATTAACTAAGTTAAAAGAGAGAAATTATCAAATATCTTACAGACACCATATTGTTCCACCTGTTTACGTATCAAGTGCTTGGGCCAGTTCAAAGCTTTCGGTGCTGAATCAGAGCCCCATTGGGCCATATTGTTCCAACTTTTCATGTATCAAGTGCTTGGGCCAGTTCAAAGCTTTATGTGCTGAATCAAAGCCCCATTGGGAAAACCCAGCAACAATTCCAATATCTACGTTATCATAGTAATCGAATCTGTCCTATTGATTCAAATGGTAATGCAACTAATTATATAAGGTCATCCAGATTGAAACCTCTTACGCGTTGTTTGGTACATAGAAATGGATTCAAATAAGAATGGAATGGAAGAATGAATGGAATGTGTGCGTTTGTAGAATACCCATATAAACTTTATAAAAACATCTTAATCAAATGAGAATGCCCATTCCCATTCTCTTGTTTGTGTGCGTTTGTAGAATGAATCTAGAATGAAAATCTCATTCTGATTCTCATGTTTGGTTTCATTAGTTCACAAATGAGAATAAAATCTTATTTTCTAATAAAGCCCTTACAATAGCATAGGTTTTTAAAAAGATAAAAATAAATATTAATGATAACAACTAAACGATTTTATTTATAAAAATAAACTTTATAAAAATAGGCAATATTTCGTGTTTCTATCATAGAATCTATTTCCCTATATATGCAAGCCTAAGGAAAAACATCTTAATCAATTGTTCATACATATCCATGTTATTAATCTGGTTATGTCGCTCAATGAGATAGGATTTTTAGATTTATTTTTGTTAGCAATTGGGGTGTAATTGGAAATTACGTAACTAATTTGATTCCCATTTGAATGGGAATGACCATTCCTCATCAATTCATGTGGAATGTTCATTCCAACAAAAAGTAGGAATGAGCATTCCTGGAATGGGCATTCCAACTTCTAAAAAATGGTTATGTTTGGTATGAGAGGAATGAGAAGTGGGAATGGTTATTCCATTCCACCCGATTCCCGCGTACCAAATGAGGCGTTAGGGTCTGCATTGCCTATAATTCATGTATAGTGGGCCTAAAATAAGCCTCCATTATAACATAAATGTAGGCATGTCCATTCGGTTCGGCCTGAAAATCTGGGTCCGGGCCGGGCAAAATGGGTGATTCGG
>NW_017972415.1:0-4342 GCF_001876935.1 Asparagus officinalis | reverse complement strand
AACGAGTCCTTTTGACAATAGTCCATTCCTCCGTCGTGAGTTTAGCAGAGACATGAGTGATTGGTTGTTGAGACAACTGAACCACTCGATGTCTCCTCGACTCTAGGTCCGCGTGGTAACGAACCCCGTCGGTTTGTTCCAAGGCTTTAGCCAATTGACGAGCACGGCGTTGACGTTGTCTCTGACGAGCCCTCTTCGTCAGCGCAGGTAAGTTCTGATTCGATGATGCCTTAACTAGTGAAGGGTCATTTGGAGCAGAGATGTTGCAGGTAGATTCCTTAGCAATGATCTGGCAAGAATCTTCACCTGCGGTCTTCATCGGAATTGAAGACTTGAGAACTTTCTTGGAAGAGGAAATCTTCCTGCACTTGCGAGGCGAGGAAGATTTTGAGGATGAGGATGACAGATACTCCTCGAATTTTGCCTGATCGAACTCATATTCGATCTCTTCATTGATCACGATCTTGATCGGCTGTGACACTACGGCCTCGGCAGTGAGACCGTTGGCTCTCACTGTGGTCACCAGTTAGTTTTCGTCGAAAGTTGTTTTCATTGTCGATTCCATTAAAACTTAAATCGTTTACAGAGAATTACAATGAAAAATAAGCAAATTACAACTCTCTTGGAAAATAACACAGAAATCGTTTATCGACTCCTGTTTTGTAGGACTTTGCCTATGCCGGGAGTGCGTTAGCTCGTGGACCACCGATTCACAGATTGTGAGGGGGTTTAGAGATTCTTCCTTCGTTTATCGAAGTAGGAATTTGAAGCGAATATCTTATCGATGTAAGATGTTCACTCTTCCAAAGATCAAGTCTGAGCTTAGATCTCTAGGAATCACCAAACGTTGTTTATGAAAGGTGAAAATTCTCTCTCTCTCTCTCTTCCTCAAAATTATCAAAAGCGCAAGTCTCTATGCTCCAATCTGCTCTCTGTCTTTATTTCGTGTCTAGGAAGGTATTTATAGGGATAGGAGTGCACAACAGTGGAAATGAGGATGAAATAACTGACCAAGTGACTGCTCTTTGGGCGCGTCAGCCCACACTGCCGCGTCTATTAGCGCACCAGTGTGGACTGGCGCGGCCAAAGAGGCCGTTACAGCCACGTTCTCATAGTACTGGAAACTGTCCTCCCACGTCTTTTAACCATTTTTTTCGTGGTTTAACTGCTTGTCCATGTCAGCACACGTTCTCCTTCTGGTATGTCGCCACGTGGACCTTGAAAAATCATAGTATAACTGTTTTGTAACCGTCGCGGCAGCTCCCTAAAGTTTGCGCGTCACCATGGTCTGCCGCGCCTTAGGCGCGCCACCATGGACTGTCGCGCCTAAGGCGCGCCACCATGGACTGTCGCGCATAAGGCGCGTCACTATGGGCTGCCCGTTGGTGTATTTTGTCATTGATGTGTACATTGTTCTTCTATGTCGTTTCACTTCCTTTGGATGATCCCCTCTGATTAAGAAAATGGTGTTTATCGTCTTTCTTTCGCCTTGAGCAGTATCTGGATGTCCGTAAGCATTTTTTAACGCCTACACCTGGATTTTGAAATTAGGGCTAATGTAGTTTTTTCCAGATAATTTGTGCATAATACATTTTTTTCCTTGAATTTTTGGTTAGATTTATGTGTATTCAAAGCTATCAAAGTTATTATATATGTTGAATTTTAGGTGATTTTTGTTGTCTAGATTTGAAGCAGTTTTGATTATTCAGAATTTGTTCTATACATTAAAGGTAAATTTCATTAATTTTGAATTATTTAAATTTTGTATCCTTATTTCCCTGCGACTATCTGATAATTTATTTATTTCGGTTTTAATGTAAGCCACAATCATATCTTGCTCTAATTTCACTCAAATTTACTCAAACCGTGAAAAATGTTACATCTAAATGTTATGACATGCAGTTTAGCTAATATGTTGTCGAGCATCCTTGATAAAACTTGAAGTGTTTTTTTATTTTTTTTGTTTTGTTTTTGTTTTTGGTTTGTTTTGTTTTGTATTGTTTTGTTCTTTATAGTGACCTTTGACGTGTAATAATTGATTGTATGGATTTATTGTATATTGTTGCAAGTTATGTTTCTTTGTTTAGGCATCAAAGACTTCCTCAATGAATGTTTGCTAGCCAATCTATCACAGTTGAGTTGTTTAATGTAGGATGTTGTTTCCTTCATTTGCATTTTCGTGTAATAATTGCAGAATTGCTAGAGAATAAGGGAAAAGAAGCTCTTTGTCTTATCTTTATAGAACTTTTTAATAATTTAAAGTATAATGCAGTTAAGATGGGTATATTATACTAATTATTCTTTTATGTGGTAAATCCGAATAAAATAGATGTATATGCTTGCATGTGACTAAAAATTTTAAGCAAAAAAAGAGCTACAATTGTTCTCAATATGTTGGTACCCTTTGTGATGTTGAGTTCTTGTTTTGTAGAAAATGTTGTAATTTGAGCAATTTAATAGTAAATTAGATCATTTTCATGTTTGAGTGACTTATCTTCTATCGTGGTTGGAACCAATTTGTTTATAATATGATATTTATCTTTTTTTTGAATGAATGAAATTTGCTTTTTAAAAAGATTGTTTTCATTACTTCTTTAGTTTTCTATCAAAAAATGATGCTGGTGTACGATCATTTTAAATGAGTATTTATTAAATCATAATATCAAAATAATAAGTGCGTAACAACACTAATAATAATAAGTTTGCAAATTAACAGAAGTTGAAAACACCACCCTAATGAAGGCACTATTCGTTTAGATTCGATTTGGTTTCAGGGCTTATGAAGTAGTAGATGTAACGCAAATAATGATGTTCATGTTTGTTAATAAATAAACAA
Source organism: Asparagus officinalis (assembly GCF_001876935.1). Lineage (NCBI taxonomy): Eukaryota > Viridiplantae > Streptophyta > Magnoliopsida > Asparagales > Asparagaceae > Asparagus > Asparagus officinalis. The sequence goes on along the minus strand of NW_017972415.1, from coordinate 1,506 downwards.
AAAGAAGCATGAACTATATAAAAACGAAATGTCAACATATTTATAATAAAAAGAAGAAGAAGCATGAACTATATAAATACGAAATGCTAACATAATTAGAGTTTCTACTCATAAGTCGCACATATTAGTAATATAGATTGCAAATAGAAACATCACTGGTTGTTATCTCCTAAGGTTCTTTTTTCGTTGAGTAGGTTTTGATCCTTTTAAAGTCACGATTCTAGTTGCCAAGATTCATTTCAGTCTAGTGCATCATTCTCTTTTCCTTTTGCTTTGCACGTTAGTAACGTGGTCACGAAGCGGGTCGATTTTTTTTAAATAGGTTGCTAAATAGTAGGGGTTGCCAACCCCGACTATTTAGCAAATGTACAAGCTAAATTAGTCGGGGTTCGCAACCCCGACATATTTAGCACAGCTTTTTTCGAAATGGTCTGGGTTCCCAACCCCGACCATTTGATTTTATTCTCTCCAGCCACACGTGTGAGTCTCTCCATCCAAATTCAATGGAAGCTGAACGCGTGAGCCCGCAAATTGGGCCCTGAGACTAATTTAGTGTTCAAAATCGTCTGCGGCCTCGTCATCTACAAGGTTTGCCGGCTACGGCGGTGACACCGACGACATCCCAGTTCTTGAATTTTAATTGTAGGTGAATTAGATTTTGATGGAGGATTATTGTTTTTTTATATGAAGGGAAGTGACAAAGCAGTTGATAATTCTGGAGCTGAATGCAATCCATAATTTAGGAACAAGATGAAAGGGGAAGTAAAGCAATTAGCATCAATCATCAAATGAAATGGTCAGGGTTGGGAACCCCGGCCATTTCGAAAAAATCTGTGCCAAATATGTCGGGGTTGCGAACCCCGACTAATTTAGCTTGTACATTTGCTAAATAGTCGGGGTTGACAACCCCTACTATTTAGCAATCTGTTTAAAAAAATCGACCCGCTTCGTGGCCACGTTGCTGACGTGGCCACGAAATGGGTCGATTTTGGTAATTAAAACGGGAGTGAGTCGGTTTTCAAAAATAAAAATTGGATTGGGTTTAAAATGAAAATTTCTTCTATTATAATAATTATAATGAACAATAAGTTGACATCACCTTGTACTTGATGTATTTTACAGAGCCGGCCTTAAGCTAGGGCCACCAGGGCTACAGCCCGGGGCCCACAGCTGAAAGGGGCACTAGGCTTCTTCTTTCACCCATACCCTATAGCCATAGCCATTATTACTCTATAGCCTATTTCTCAATTCTCAGCCACCTCTTCTTTTACTTTTCTCAGCCACTTTCTGCCTCAGAGATAGCCTCCTCTCCTCAGTCCTCAGTCCTCAATCCTCTCAGGGTACCAATCAAGAGCAGGCCTAGGCTGGAGAGCTGAGAGAGAGCTCCCTTACAGTAATTAGAATCGAGGAGGCCGGCGGCTTTTCTGAACCAATCGAGGCGTGAGACTCTGGCGACGACGGCGGGGATGCCGTAGCCTTCATTCAGTGTGGATGCCAGTCGCGTGA
>NW_017972414.1:0-325 GCF_001876935.1 Asparagus officinalis | reverse complement strand
ATTAACACTACAACAAAATACAACATTGCCGACGAAACAAAAACGTCGGTAAAAGTTTAAAAAACGTCGGAAAAAATCTTTCTTGACACAAAATGCATCGTCGCTAACGCATCGCCAAAAGTGCGTCAAGGAAAGTATTTGGCAATGCTGTTAGACCCTAGAGGGGGGGTGATTAGGGTCTTATGCTAATCTAATCCGATTGAATGCCAATTAAAATTAATTCACAAGTTATCCTAGCAAGTATGAAATACCACAAGATATATGAGCTAGGATAAGCAATGTAAACAATAAGATATATCCTAATAATGAGATATAGGCAATGTAT
>NW_017972413.1:154150-190618 GCF_001876935.1 Asparagus officinalis | reverse complement strand
CCTGCCAGTCCGCTCTCGGAAGAAGCCCAACCATGAGCCCAGGCCCGCTTCGGTTTGCGGGCCAAACGGGCCCAATTGATTGATAGATTAGTCTTAGATGGAGGTAGGAACATGAGCCGAAACTGCGGCCGAAAAGACTCCCTTAGGTCGGTGGTGGCCAGACACGTATGTACGAGTTCTGGTATTTGGCAGGCATCCCTACTCTGTTATATCTACCTCTACCTGATGGGACCCCTTCGGCCTCCGAACTTGGTCCACAACCACATGGATCAGAAGTTGTTGCCTTCCTTTCTTTTTGACGACTCCAGCTCGGACTAATGGAAAAAAAAAGGGGGGAAAAGGCTGACGGAGACAATCTCCTAACTAGTTATACTATTTTCAAAGGTGAAGTTTGTACTAATGTTTTTTTTGTTTCGGTGTTTGGCCTTGGACCCTCCAATAATGCGCCAAGCATGGAGATGCCGACGCTGCTGCTGCTGCTGCAGGTTCTCTAGTTCCACATGAGTTTGGATTTGGACTATCCAACAGCAACCTGTATGAAGCACAAAAGGAAGCTAGAAAATTTGACCCTAGTTTAACTTGAGATACGTGCACTTTCGATTCTTTAGGAATCACCATGATCCCTATAGACTTGCACATGAGATTTTTTTTTTTTTAATCGCACCTTTCCTCAATTAAATAAGCTGAACAAATTGATGCTCCTTGGCCAGGACCGAGATTTGTTGGAAAACTTGTAATTAGTGATAATATGAGGTTGAAGGCTCTGGATTCATGCTGTCACAGTCCTGTTTGCATACAATTATTGATTGGTTAGGCAGAGATTAGATAACTTGTATCAATCATTGGTACCCATCCCCACCAAATGGAATGACTACTCATCAGAGTGTGAAACCGAATTACAAGCCAAGAACGGGAGTCGCAATAATATTCTTCGTACATACTATTTAAAATATAAAATATTATTAAAATCTATACAAGAAACCACCGCGAGTCAAAAGAAACTAATATAGTATGTAGATAAATCCTGGGGAGTGACACCACCTGCCAACCATATTTTAATATGTTTTCTCTAAATAACAATATTTGACATGAGAACATGGAGAAGAGAAGATGTCAATGGCAAGCTAGCGTGAGTTGCACATCACAAATCAGACAATCCAACTACTGCGCGCCCTCATTTTCATTTTATAATTAGTTATCACATGAAGATGGAGGTGGTCATGCAGTGCTCATTAATATTGCTTGCGAATTTTTAATAATCGAAGTTAGTTAAAGGACTAATTTAACTAGGATGGAATCAAAATTTATTGATGACAACTCTTGTTGCATATCGACTCACACACTTTTGCAAGACTACGTATTGATCAATACAACGAAAGTGTCGCGTGCAAGCCGTAAGTCCCACGTAGAGCAACTCACGGGTTAGCTAAATCCACTTAAGATGGAGGTGGTCATGCCAGTGCTCATTAATATTGCTTGCGAATTTTTAATAATGGAAGTTAGTTAAAGGACTAATTTAACTAGGATGGAATTAAAATTTATTGATGAGAACTCTTGTTGCAAGACTACGTATTAATCAATACAACGGAAAGTGTCGCGTGCAGAGCAACTCGTGGGTTAGTTAAATCTACTTTCCCAAAATGCTAGCTCTAGTTGCTCTTAAGCTAGCCTTGGGTTTTTCTCTATTTAAACTACTAGCATTTCTTCACACTAGTCTATGTGGGACTAAAGTGTGGGGGTGTCACAAAAAGTCCTCCTCATTCTACTTAAATCATCATCATTTTCCCCCTAAATTTTATTTTAGTTGGTTTTGCTTTAATTAATCTTGGGGTTCACTTATGACCATATGAATCTATCTTTATAAATCATGGGCGACTCATTTCTATAGGAATGGAAAAAAGGCAACGAGGAAGACTAGCATGAGAAAGGTGCGCCATCAAAGTTCAAAAAACTTCCAAACCAACCACTACACATCACAACTTGCTCTCCTTTTATGCGCAGAGACCAAGTCAAGTCTCCCAAGTCAAGTCTCTCTCTCTCTCTCTCTCTCTCTCTTTCTCTCTCTCTCAACCTGGACTACTTCCTAGTTTAGTTATATCTCATCTTTTAAAATTGATTGAGTGATCAACTTATACCCTTTTGAAAATGGTCGTGTCATGAATCCACCATAACTTGTGTTAGCTTGACTCCGCCATACAATTAGCAATAGAATGAGTCGTACTACCGAAATTGTTGTACTAATAAATCATCTTACGACCGTTACCACTCTCAGTCTCGCAGCATTCATATTCCCCTTCCATTCTTAATATTCAGGGGGTCCTGCATTTTGATGATGATATTGTGTAGCAGTAGATAAACTATATTAATTATAACTACAGTTTTCAATATGTGTGTGTGTGTTTGATGGGGGATGAGGTGGTAGCTCATTTAGCAAAATGAGCTATTAAAAGAGAGATTGGTGAGACCCACACATTTCAAGGTAACAAATAAAATGGGTTTCACTACATAACTATCTCTTAGTAGCTCATTTTACTAAATAAACCGTTACTCATACCCATTTTTCATATGTGTGTGTGATCCTTTTTTATTATTATTAAAATATTTTTAGTCAGCTAACCACCTATTAAAAAAAAAAAAAGAAAGGAGACCTATTAACCTTTATCTTTACTAGTACCTAAACCGTGGTTCCTAATAACTGTTGGCTCGAAGGAATGACAGGTGGGCATGGGTTTTAGGGATTGGAAGAGGCTCTCAAGGCACCATTTTTCGATCTTGTCAGTGCCGTATTGGCTCACGTGGAAAAATCACAACACTACCAAGTATCAAGGCAGAAGTATGGAGGTAAGAGCATCTCCAACAATGATCCTAGCTTTTCCCTATATTTGAGGAGCAAATATCCCATCCTAGGAAATAGGGAGTCAAATAAGGAGCAAGTGCTCCAACAATGCTCCCCAAAAGATTCCTTAAATAGTTTTAGACATTTTCACTTACCTCCTTTTGTAATAAATAATTGTAACGACTATATTATAACGGCTATATTCCAACGACTAAATTGTAACGGCTATATTTCAACGGCTATATGACCTCTATAAATAATATCATATGCACTCTCATTTTTCACTCAACTCAAATTGTGTTAATTGTTAGCATCATTTTTCTAATATCATCTATGTCTCATAACAACGAAAACTAATAAATCAGTTGTAAATATAAAATATGAGAGAAATAAAATAATTAAGAGATGAACTAATTTACTTACCTTTAAAAAAATAGTAGAATGCCAAGTGCTTTTAAATTGTGAGATGAACTAATTTATCCTATACAAAGATGCAATATTTATAGATGAAAGGAGAATGCGAGGGGCTTGAATGCAAATATGACCGTTGCATTTTTTGAACCGTTGCTTGTCACTGTAGATATAGGGAGTCTCTCTATTGTCTTTGATTTGGAAGATGTTCACAAGGGCCCTATATTTGGAATATGGGATAGGGAGCTTGTTGGAGCCAATTATTCAACTCCTACTCCCTAAATTTGATCAAGGACAATGGATGAGGAGCCTCTTGGAGTTGCTCTAAGAGACTTATCGAATTGGTCAAGGAGTATCAATATGATTTTCTTTGGTCACAAGAGACCTCGTTGGGAATGGGCAAGGTGCTTGAAACTAGAGGAGGCCATCAAAGTTAGGAGTGATGAAAGTGAATTTTGATGGAGTTGTTTTCTCAAACCGTGGAGCGATTGGAGTTGGAATGATGGTTCATAATCGTGAAAGAAAGTTTTTCTCTACGCTATAAAAAATAATTTCTATCTGAGGGGAGGAAGAACATGCAGAATTCATGGTAGCATTGGAGGTTTTGTGAATGATATTAGTTTTAGAAATGTTGAGTTCAAGGAGATTTTGAAAGTCTCACTGAGACAATCCAAGACATGAGCTTATGAGTTTTGAACTTTATATCTAATTTTGGGTTAAGGATTTGAAGCAATTTGAAGAACTGGGAAGGCCGTGGCTCATGCTCTACCAAGCAAGGCGATTGATCTGGATGACTTTCAGGCTTGGCTCAAGCAGTCTTCAAAATTCCTTCATCACATATTGCATGAGGATGGATCCTAGATGTGAGCTTAGGAGTTTTGAATTTTATCTCTAATTTTGTGTTTGAATGTTCCTTGGCCATTGATGTGTGTGTGTGTGTGAGAACTGAAGCACATACTTTGGGTCACTTTTACATACGCATAAGATACAACTCTCATGTTAACTCCTTGACATTTACTCGTGTGCATGACTAGGATCATCCTACATTAATTTGGATCTTCTCCGCTGAAAAAAAACCCGGAGAGATCAGTGATATATCACAACCATTAATTTGTTGATTTATTCTAAATCTAATACTCATTGTACCCTCTTGCACATGTGAATTGCAATCTACTTTATGTTCAAAGCTATATCATAACCATTCAATAGAGAAATCAATTGTCCTGTGTTTTAGGTCTTTTGAATCACAATTCAAGAGAACCCATGAGAACCCATGACTGAAATAAAAAAATTTCTATATATCTTGGTTCTTTTCTGTGTGCCGATAGAGCGTCAATCATGTACTCCTTTGACGGACCAACTAAAGTGTTAATTCTTCTGTTGATTGATAGTTGCCAAAGCCCTTTTGAAGATGCTGAAGTCTTCTCTGGATGATAAAAAACTAGCTGCCAAAATTGTTAAAATCCAAGATGCCCCAAAAATAAGCAATCTGTTATAGGCTAAGAGAGAGAGTTCATGACCATTAATGTGGATTTAGTGGCCATTGATTTAGGAGATAATGGGGAGATTCATTTTCATAAAAATAGCTTTTGAAATTGTCAATGGTGAGGTTCCCTTTTTAGGAGATAATGGGGAGATTCATTTTCATAAAAATAGCTTTTGAAATTGTCAATGGTGAGGTTCCCTTGTAATGGTCAGATGTGAAGCTTGTTATTCATAAAAATAGCTTTTGAAATTGTCAATGGTGAGGTTCCCTTGTAATGGTCAGATGTGAAGCTTGTTGAGCAGCTTTGGACGAAGCTCACTACGAAGTATTGCTTGAAGCTCATTCTAGCAAACTTTGCCAGAATATGGGTAACTCGCTCAGCAGCTTTAGGAGATAATGGGGAGATTCATTTTCATAAAAATAGCTTTTGAAATTGTCAATGGTGAGGTTCCCTTGTAATGGTCAGATGTGAAGCTTGTTAAGCAGCTTTGGACGAAGCTCACTACGAAGTATTGCGTGAAGCTCATTCTAGCAAACTTTGCCAGAATATGAGTAACTCACTTCCCTTGGAGAGTGGATGACATGGCCCACGTGGGTCTTTTAGGAAACTTTCGCGTGAGGCTTATGTGAGGTTCACTATTGTTTGGGTAGGCTTTGTCATAGGCTTGTGCTTAAGTTCACATGAAGTGTTTAGCCCATGGGCGTTCATTTCTTAAGCTTAGGTTGAGCGTTGATCCAAGATAGAGTATATTTTAACTATAGTTTTTAAGATCCTGCTTTTGGTTTGTAACAGGGATTGAAATACTCTGGGTGATAGCTAGAGGTGTACTGTTGAATGTAATTTGGATCGTCTCTCTTGGGTTGAAACTTGCCTTCATTTGTCTAATTTGATTGCTAGAGATGTATTGTTGAATGTAGTTTCCCTCGTCCTAGATTCATTTTGATCGGATGCTCAATAACATTTGTCTTCATCTAATTATGTGTTTGGAATGAAGCTTTCTTGCCCTTGACTTGAGCCAAAGATCAAGGGAACATATTCTATAAGCAATGTTCGCTTAACTATGAGTTTGGTGAAGTTCGTCCAATTTCAAGTGTTTAGGCAAAGTTCGTTGATTGCGAGGGGCTACCGTGCCGAGGGTCACTGTTGGGTGTAAAGATTGACTTCCCGTTTAAGGGGCTATTTGTATTTATAATAATGACTTATTACAAACTAATGATTAATGTTTACAACAGAGGAGAAGGGGAATGACCCTTCTTATTTAACGTGGGTTCTTCGGCAGCGGTAGGACGCCTCCCTCGGTACTCATGCCGAGTTTTCTTCCCTTGATCGATCCGATCGAAGTTACGGTTGAGTTCGAATGCCCGAGCTTGATGAGTATCAAGGCCAAATGCACTAAGAAGGCTACAATGTAAGAGTTTGCAGAGCCAATGAGCTAAGAGTCTCCAAATTTGAGAGTTCAGATTGACACTTTAAAAATACCAAGGGGGTTGTCCCAAAGAAGGTCTAGCCAGCCACTTAAAATGTCAAGCTCTAAAGAAGGCCAAGACCCAGCCAGCCCCTCAAAAGATCCAAGTCCTCAAGAAGACCAAAGACCCCTTCCCATGTAGCCATCAATGGCTATTTATAGAGAAAAAGTGTCCAAGTCCTCAAGAAGACCAAAGACCCCTTCCCATGTAGCCATCAATGGCTATTTATAGAGAAAAAGTGGTGAGCAACCACTTCCTCAGAACGACCCCTTCCCATGTAGCCATCAATGGCTATTTATAGAGAAAAAGTGGTGAGCAACCACTTCCTCAGAACGTGAGGGAATGGATGTGACCATTCCCTTAAGTTATGGGAAATGACCCTTCCCATGCTGGGTATGGTTAATCCCTTAAATCATGGAAATTCAGTGCTCCTTTATTGGGTATGGTCAATCCTTTAAATCAAGGAAAGTGACTGCACCCATGCCTCAAGTGGGTGGTTGACGAGCTTGACCAGCCCTCAGGCGAGTCGACGATTCTGCAGCAGGTGAGTTGGAGCATGCGGGTGAGCTTTAAGCGTGCAGGTGAGCTTCAGTCATGCAGGCAAGCTTCAAGCTATCAGGCGAGGTTGCCTTGTGCAGGCGAGCTTCAAGCGTACAGGCGAGCTTCAAACATGTAGGCGAGCTTGGTAGGCGAGGCTATGTAGGCGAGCCAACCTTATTTAGGCAAGCTTAAAGTTTGAAGCCTTTAGGCAAGCTAAACTCTTTTGCAGGCGGGGTTGCTCTTCAGGTGAGCTCTAGAACATGCTACGAAGAACATGTTATAACTTTCAAACCGTAAGTCGGAATTGGACGAATTATATATGAAAATCGACTATCTCGACGAGACGGAGCCAAACCAAACCCCTAAGGGTTTGGTTTGCTCTCATCCATTTCGTCAAATTCCTTCCGATTTAAGAGATATCAGCATTTCCCCCTTTTTTTTCTATTTTGGGTGAGGTTTTAGCAGTCTTGTTCTGAACTTCTCTGATAGGGATTAAAGGTAATTTTTATTGCCTACATAACCCTCTCCAAAATTTTCAGACCTGAATCAGGCTGTATGGGGTCTGGAGCACTTTGGATATGAAGACCTGCAAAGTGATCACCGCTCAGACGGAGTGAGGAACCTTCCAACGAGCTCGGTGAAATTAACCTCTTCACTTGCAGCTGATGATCGCCATTTAGGATTTTGAGTAAACCCTCAACTATCAATGGAATTGATATGTCTTTACCAACTATCGTTGGAGTTGGACTAGCCATGCTCTTGCCCTTAGCATGGTAAGTTGTCGAGGAGTTTCTATTAGGCTCAATGCTAAGATTTCTCCTCTATCCTTAGCCATTTCAGGCGTTTGGATTAAGAGCGTAGAGAGTAGTTTAACCTCATATACCAGTCAGAGGGTAGGAGTAGTTTAGCCTCGTGCACCAGTTGGAGGATAGGAAGCAGTTTCACCTCGTGCACCAGTTAGAGGAAAGGAGCAGCAGTTTATACTCGTATACTTATCGGAGTAAAGGGGCAATTTCATCTTGTGCATTGGTTGGAGGAAAGGGAGTAGTTTAGCCTCGTACACTGGTTGGAGGAAAGGAGCAACCGTTTATACTTGTATACTTGTCGGAGTAAAAGGGCAGTTTCACCTTATGCATCGATTGGAGGAAAGGGAGCAGTTAAGCCTCGTGCATCGGTTGGAGGAAAGGGAGCAGTTTAGCCTCGTGCACCGGTTGGAGAAAAGGAGCAGTTTCATCTCGTGCACCAGTTGGAAGAAAGGGGGTAGTTTAACCTCGTGCACCGGTTGGAGGAAAGGGAGCAGTTTAGTCTTGTGCACCGGTTGGAGGAAAGGAACATCAGTTTATACTTGTAAGAGTAAATGTGTAGTTTCACCTCATGCACCAGTTTGAGAAAAGGGAGCAGTTTAGCCTCGTGCACCGGTTAGAAAAAAGGGAGCAGTTTAGCCACGTGCACCGGTTGGAGGAAAGAGGCAGTTTTACCTCATGCACTCGTTGGAGGAAGGGGGGTAGTTTCACCTCATGCATCGGTTGGAGGAAAGGAGCAGTTTCACCTCATGTACCAGTTGGAGGTTGCTGGGTTATCCTTAAGAATATTCTCCAAGAACTTTCCGTTAAAGGTAAGGAATAATTTAGCCTCGTATACCAGTTAGAGGTTGCCGGGTTATCCTTAAGAATATTCTTCAGGAACATCCCATCAAAGGTAAGGAACAATTTAGCCTCGTATACCAGTTGGAGGTTGCTGGGTTATCCTTAAGAATATTCTCCAGAAACTTCCCGTCAAAGGTAAGGAATAGTTTAAACTCATATGCTAGTTAGAGGTTGCCTGATTATTCTTAAGAATATTCTCCAGGAACTTCCCATCAAAGGTAGGGAACAGTTTAGCCTCGTATACCAGTTGGAGGTTACCAGGTTATCCTTAAGAATATTCTCCAGGAACTTCCTGTAAAGGGTAGAGAACATTTTATACTTGTATACTTGTTAAAGTCGGTCGGGTTATCCATAAGAATATTATGGGTAATATCCTCCAGGAACTTCCCGTCAAAGGTAGAAAACAGTTTATACTTGTATACCCATTGGAGTCGTCCGGGTTATCCTTAAGAATATTATGAGTAATATCGTCCAAGAACTTCCCATTAAAGGTAGAAAACAGTTTATACTCGTATACCCGTTGGAGTCGGCCGGGTTATCCTTAAGAATATTATGGGTAATATCCTCCAGGAACTTCCCATCAAAAGTAGGAAAAAAATTATACTCGTATACCCATTGGAGTTGGTCAGGTTATCCTTAAGAATATTATGGGTAATATCCTCCAGAAACTTTCTGTCAAAGGTAGGAAACAGTTTATACTCGTATACCCATTGGAGTCGGCCGGGTTATCCTTAAGAATATTATGGGTAATATCCTTCAGGAACTTCTCGTCAAAGGTAGGAAATAGTTTATACTCGTATCTCATTCGGTCGGGTTATCCTTAAGAATATTATAGGAAATATCCTCTAGGAACTTCCCGTCAAAGATAGAAAATAGTTTATACTCGTATACCCGTTGGAGTCGGCCGGGTTATCCTTAAGAATATTATGGGTAATATCCTCTAGGAACTTCTCGTCAAAGGTAGGAAACAGTTTGTACTCGTATACCCGTTGGAGTCTTGAGGAGAAGCTTGTCTTTTCTAGGGGCAAAGATGAACCCTTATTTGTCTTCTCTTGGGACAAAGATGAACCCTGATTTATCTTCTCTTGGGGGCAAAGACGAACCCTAATTTGTCTCCTCTTGGGGCAAAGACGAACCCTGATTTGTCTTCTCTTTGGGCAAAGACAAACCCTGATTTGTCTTCTCTTGGGGTAAATACGAACCCGATTTGTCTTCTCTTGGGGCAAAGATGAACCCGATTTGTCTTCTCTTGGGGCAAAGACGAACCTTGATTTATCTTCTCTTAGGGCAAAAATGAACCCAAAATAGTGGAACATCACATGGTAGGCTACTATTTAGATAAATGCACATCGCTTGGTAGGTCATTATCAACCAATAATGCCTTTTGCGAGAAGGATGGTGCTAGGGGAATCAAATCATTCAGGAACGTATGAGTATGACGATTGATTGTTGTAAGAGCCATCACAAGGTAGGCTGCTACCCATCAATTATTCTAAGAAAATATCAGAATGCTCTGAATGCATTATGTCGTTTAGGGATGTATGAGTGTGACGACTGACTGGATAACGACATTTGCGGGAATGACAGTATTGGCTATCAGAGGTAATCGTTAACATGATAGGAATTATCACGATCGGAGCGACTTTAAGGATCTACGATCCTATTGAAGAGGATTAGTAAGTTGATTGGATTATAGCGATTGGAGTGACTTTGAGGACTTACCATCCTATTGAATAGGATTGGTAAGTTGATTTTGTCAGAGGTGGTTGTTAACGTGACAATGGGTGTTTGTTGTGATTTTGAGAAACTTTGTGGGCTCACCATCCTATTGGAGATGATTGATAAGTTGGTTTGTCAGAGGTAATTTTTAACATGATAGTGGGAGTGGTCCCATCGTCCTATTGGAGAGGATCGACGGGGGAAATTTGGAGGACACTATCAGAGATAATAATTAACTTGATAGTTTTATAAGATCCATCATCCAGTTGAATGAGACTGAAGGAGAAATGACTATCATAGGTGATAGTTAACTTGACAGTTTTAGAAGATCCATCGTCCGGTTGAATGAGACTGATGGGAAAATAACTATCAGAGGTGACAATTAACTTGATAGTTCTGCTTTGGTCTTACCTGTAGGAAGTTTGACCAAGTGGGAATTTGGGACGATCCTAACTGTTCAAAGTTTTAGTCATCCATCTTGAAATTGGATCTCTTGTTTTTGGAAGGAATCAAGAGGGCATTTTGGCTCTAGTCCTAACAGTAGGATGGTTTGACTGAATAGGAGAGGTAAGGAGTAGTTTAACCTCCTACTCTAGTGGGACGGTTTTAATTATTTTGGACATGATCAAACAGCCACAGCGGGAGGTTAGCAAGCCGTTCATTGACTCAGGAATGAGTATAACGATGTTAATTGGAATAGTGACACATCGCATGATAGGTCACCATTTCTGATCGGGGTGTTCATAGCATGGTAGAACAAAATTTGACTATCATAGGTAATGATAGTTCATGTGGGCCCGTTGTCCTGATGAAGAGGATCAACGGGGGAATTTGGAGGAGATTTGGGGTAGTATATGGTTTAGTAGAGAAACCAAGACTGCCCGTACTCCAACATGAATCTGGGTTGAAGGGTAAAGACGCCTTAGTTGATGTCACGGGAGTTGAAGGATAAAATCCTCTGCTGACACATTGCCCACTCGAGTAGACCATCTCTACTACGAATGGGTATGAAGTTGCCATCAGATGCATTTCTTCTGGTGATTGACGCATTTAAGCGTCACCGATCATTTGCGGGCGGTAGTAGCCAAGTCTTCACAGTCGGCCCCATAGTTTAGGTCTGAGTAAGCGAACTCGAAAGATGTCATCGTGGGTTTCTAGTGCTTTGAACCATTGCCCCTCTGTTGCGAATAGGGTTTGGATGAGGAGGTGGCTTCCACTACCAAGATGTCTTGGTCATCACCCCCTTGAAATTCGTATGACCCTTTAGTATCCATGCGCTCGAGCATGATCTCGACTTGCTCTCCTTAGTGGATTAAGTCTTTCCACGAGCGAGCTATGACAACGCTCATGTTGGACAGAATGTTGATGGAGAGCTTGTTCTGGCATATCTCAATGAGAGTGGCCTCGAAAATCCAATCATGTGTATGCAGCGATCAGTTCCTGAACCTCTTGAAAAAGTTGATTATAGACTCTATCTTCCTCTGCATTGCAGCTAGTAGGGCGACTACAGATACTTCTTTGCCATCGTTGAAGAATATGACCATGAAGAGCCTTTCCATATCCTTCCAGCAGGTGATGGATTCAGGCTCCAATCTACGGAACCATTCAAAAGTGACCCCCTTTAGGGTGCCAATGAATAGTCGAGTCATAATAGGATTATTTCCTACTATGTGTACAATTTGCGCCTGGAAGTAATAAATATGCTAGATAGGAGAACCCTTGCCGTTGAACTATAGGAGGTCTAGTGGTTGAAACTTCACTGGGTAGGAGACTGTATCCTATTCGATCGGATACGGTCTGACAACCCCCAGCTTGTTCATGTGCTTCTGGAGCTTCAAGGCGTTGAGTTTATTTTGGAACTCGTCGAGCCTTTTATCCCTCGGGTTATGATCCGAAGATGATGCTCCTCTAGATGACTCGGATGAGGAGTAAGAAGGAGTAGGCACCTGCTCTTTGTGCTTCGAGGATTTATACGAAGCTCGCGAAGTCCTTCTTTTTTCCTCTTCTTCTCACTCAAAAGCTGCTCTAACATATCCTTCAGGGAATCAATTTTTGCTTGTTGCTCGTCAAGTCTCCTAGATATCTCATCAGGGGTGTTGGTCATGTGCACTTCCGCGCCTTCACCCTGAATAGAGCTTGAAGTCTGTGACGTTGCCACTACCGAGCAATCATCATCATCGTTGTCAGAGACGGGTGCTAGGCGCGTGTAGTCAAACAAAATGAATACCCTAATTTGAGCGTGAGTGTGTTGGTGGATATATTCATGCTAAATGGCCTTGGACTTCTTCATCTCGTTGACAGTTATGATGGGGAGCTCCACATCATCGGAAGTCTCGTAGGACGTGCGTTTGCAAGTCAAACGTCCTCTGAGACCCCTTGTAGGTTGATAGTGACAACCCCTAGCATCAGAAGGACGAGACATAAAGTCACATGAAGGAGGCTCAAGGGAGCCGACACGAGGACACTTGGAAGATTCCCCAAGTGTCGGATCCAACCGACCTCGTCGAGACAAGCGAGGTCTGGAATGTGGGCGAGCTCTAGCCAACTGCAGGTGAGCTCAAGCATTTGGGCGACTTTCAGTCGACTACTAGTGAGATCTGGAATCTAGGTGACCTTCATCCGACTGCTAGCAAGGTCTGGAATGTGGGAGAGCTCCAGCTAACTGCTGGCGAGCTTGAAAATTTAGGTAATCTTTAGCCAACTGTAGGCGTGGTTCAAGGTGAGCTTGAGCCTTAGCCGACTGCTGGTGCTCAAATGAAGGAGACTCAAGGGAGTCCAAATGGGAATACTTGGGAAATTTCCCAAGCGTTAAACTCTGGCGACATTGCCTAGATAGGTGAGTTTGGTCTTGTTAGCAAAGTTCAGCCGTCTTTTCATTCAGGCGAGGTTCGCGTGGTCGGCGACCTTGAACCTGTTGGTGAGGTTCAACCTCTAGTTCTTTCAGGCAAGGTTCGCCTGTTTGGCGAACTACCGCTTATTGCAGGCGGGGCTGAGCTGTTAGGCAAGCTTGCCGAGGTCCACCCGTTTGGCATACTTGAGCTCGTCGGTGAGGCTCAGTCTAGCATGGTTCGCCTGTTGGGCAAGCTTGCATTTGTTGGTGAGCTCACATGTGTTGACGAGGTTCGGCCTATCGAGGCTTGCCTGTTGGGAGAGCTACCGCTTTGCCTCTCTAGCGAAGGTCGGCTTGTGGACGAAGTTAGGCCGTTAGGCGGGGGGCGAAGTTAGGCCGTTAGGTGAACTTGATAAAGTTCGTTTCAACTGTAGAGTTCACCATATTTATGAAGCTCACCAGATTTGGAAAGATTGTCTAAAGTGAAGGAAATTCATGCTAAATACATGCAAAATACGCAACAGAAGACTATATGTATAATTATGCTATGCATGTAGAGAGCATGAAATACATAATAGGACCATCCTAATTAAATCTAACATAATCCCTATATTAAAGAGAGCATACAAGAGTTAGAAAGTCATACTTTCGAAGCGTGATTTGATGGAAGATCGAATAACCCCTAGCTCTTGCTCCTTGTAGTAGAAAATCTCCTCGTAGTGGATCTCCAAGTCTGCAAGTGGGCTTGATAAAATGAGAGTATTCTTGAGACACAAGGCAATATATCCACCCCCCGGTTCTTAAAATTCTACTACTTCCTCTTGCTCAAAGATTGCTAAAGTTTAGTAAGATGAGAGCTCTCTTTTATTCTCTTATGGAAAAAACCACTTAGCCAATTTTTCATTAGTCTTTCCATAAGAAAGAGAGCTCATATTTATAGAGTGGAATGTGTTCATGACATGAATGACTCATCCTATGAGTCATGTAATGAATCATCAAATATCAATGATTAATCTCTAGTGAGTCATGGAATGAATCATCTTATGAATCATTACATTTCAAAACCATGTGCTAATAAACCATGCGCTCAATCATACCACTAAATGACTCATCTCATGACTCATTATACATGGTATGTGTATTTCATAAATAAGAATACCAACTTTGCAAATAAGCCCCCAAAGTTTTCAGCCCCATATTTGCACATAAAACCCTCAATAAAGTATGGTCTCTTTGCATAAGACACCCATCCAAATTGTTACCAAAGGGGAATGAAATCCAAGCCCTCATAAATTTCAGTCCCACTTTACAAATAAACCCCCCAAAGCTGGGGATCATTGAACAACCGTATCGACGCTCTACCCGAGAATCGAGGAAAAGCGCTTGTCAAGGAAAGCTGGGGATCGTTCTTTATAGGAAAAATACTAGAATTCATTTCCTAAGCACATAGCATTCTGATTTTATCGATATACATAACGATTTATGTGTATCTGGTAAAATCATATATGCGTATCAATCATACGCATTACTCTATAAATTGTGTTTCATAGGATTCAAGCACATAACATTCCGATTTTAAGAACTTGACAGTGGATCATATCCACAAGTACAACAGAGGTGCTAGCTACACATGAAGACTACCCGGGTATAAGCCAACAAGGCAATGAACACTCAGAAGAAGACGCGTCAGACAAACGAATGCGTTATACCTGAGAACCCACGGGAGCAGCCGATAGGTTACTCCGACCGCAACGTCGATGAGTTGTACTATCGGGCTGGGGGTGCGAATGATAGGTTACTCCGACCGCAACGTCGATGAGTTGTACTATCGGGCTGGGGGTGCGAATGAATCTCGAAAAACGGACTCTCACTGTCCGTGTACCAAACTTATCAGGGCAGTATTATCATCCTGTAGCTGCCCCAAGACCGCTCCACAGAGGGTCTCGATATTCGAGGGAATCTCCGATAGACCGACAATTATCAGGACCACTCAGTGATAATGCTGTACAGTCCGGTCTCTTCGTCAAACCATGTCAAACTATTAAGCTTAAGGTATGGAAAACTATCAAACCCTATTTGCTCAATTAGTGTTTGTAGATATTAAACTCATAACCTATAAGATCAAACTGACACTCGCTCCACAGAGGGTCTCGATATTCGAGGGAATCTCCGATAGACCGACAAAGCCCAAATCAAGGCGTTCCCACCAAGGAAAATCGATTGCTCGAGAGGATGAACCCCTAGAAGTTACCATCAACATGGTCAACAAGGGAAAGTCCCCAATCATTTCAATAAGAACCGTGGTTAGGTAAAAGTCTAAATACATCTTTACTGACATATAAGATATTGCACTCATACCTAAGGTCAAGAGACTACTATGTACTATATCACTTGAGAACTTCTATTTGACAGTTAAGTATATTACCAACTAGATGTTTTCGGTGAGTCGTTCAGTCAACTCATTTACTAATGAGTCACCTGTATACTGTATCTTGATATCTCACATCAATGATCTAAGAGATTGATCATCTCCTTTCCTGCAAGAAATGAGACAAATGCACGATCAACGAATCCGAGCTTTGTCAAACCAGCTAGTTGAGTCCAATCATCGCATCCAGAACGCCGCAGTTGGCAGCAATCCGGAGGTGGTTGAAATCGTCATGGCCGACGCATCGCCCAAGAATACTGGGGGTGGCTCCACTAAAAATAACAACGCTGGGGGTGGACCCACCAGTGATGACGACTAATCAGATCTCTTCATTACGATCACTATCCGAAATGTCTGATAGTCTAGTATTTATTCTAAGGACATTATCTGTATATTTAGAACATCAGATAAATCTGACCAAAATAGCATACTATCATTTTGAACAAGGTTTTTACATACATATAGGTCCTGTTACAATATACAATAATTGCCTGCAGGGCACCTATATCTAACAAACTCCCACTTGCACTAAGGCCAATTATAGTATCTAATACCCAATAGCTCAACAAGTTTCTCAAATTGTGAACGAGCAATTGCCTTTGTGAATGGATCTGCTATATTATCTTTTGTGTCTACTCTTTCAATCTTGATCTCCCGGCGATCAACTATCTCCCTGATCAAGTGATACTTCCTCAGAATGTGTCTGGACTTATGGTGAGATCGGGGTTCCTTTGTTAGAGCTATTGCAGCATTATTATCACAGTATAAAGGTACTGGATCCGGAGAGTCGGTAGATACCTTCATCAAACGCTTCCGCAATCAGGCAATGAACTGCAAGGATCCCGTCACAGAGGAATTCCTCTTGCAGACTTGTCAGAACAACCTGTCCATTAGCATCTTAGACGTGATGGGAATAGAGCCGCTCAATACCTGGAAAGAGTTGAAGGCTCGAGGAACTGAGTGAATAAGCGATATCTGGTCTAGTACATAACATGACATACATGATCGATCCTACTGCCGAGGTATAAGGAATTAGACTCATGCGTTTCCTCTCTTCATTAGTCTGGGGAGACATCTTTTTAGAGAGGGAGATTCCAGGAGATGCAGGTACAAAACTTTTCTTGGAATTTTCCATGCTAAACCATTTTAGCACTTTGCTAATGTATCTAGATTGCGATAATCCTAACATCCTTTTAGATCTATCTCTATAGATCTGAATACCCAGTACACAGGATGCTTCACCTAAATCTTTCATGGAAAATCTTTTTGATAGCCAAAATTTAACCGCTTGTAATGACGGTATGTCATTACCGATTAAGAGTATATCGTCTACATATAAAATAAGAAACAATATAATACTCCCAATTATCCTTTTATACACACATGGTTCATCTAGATTTTTGATGAAACCAAACTCTTTATCCTTTTATACACACATGGTTCATCTAGATTTTTGATGAAACCAAACTCTTTGATAGCATCATCAAAATAGATGTTCCATCTTCGTGATGCTTGCTTTAGTCCATAAATGGATTTAAGCAATCTACATGCTTTTCCACTGCTCCCACTGACTACAAAACCCTCTGGTTGTGTCACATATATGCACTCTTCTAAATCACCATTTAGAAATGCAGTTTTGACATCCATTTGCCAGATCTCATAGTCATCCAAAGAGTACACGAGTATAAACTGTTTCTCAACACTCCGACGAGTATACGAGTATAAACTGCTTCTCGATACTCCGACAAGTATATGAGTATAAACTGCTCCTCGAAACTCCGACAAGTATATGAGTATAAACTGCTCCTTGATACTCCGATAAGTATAAGAGTATAAACTGCTTCTGAGCAGCTATAGCAAGTAGGATCCGAATAGACTTGAGCATAGCCACTGGAGAAAAAGTTTCATCGTAGTACAAACCAGCTCTTTGACGAAAACCTTTAGCTACCAGTCTAGCTTTAAAAGTCTCTACTTTTCTATCTACACCCAACTTACGAAAACCTTTAGCTACCAGTCTAGCTTTAAAAGTCTCTACTTTTCTATCTACACCCAACTTTTTCTTAAACAACCATTTGCAACCTATGGGTATCACCCCTTTAGGAGCATTGTCTAATATCCATACTTTGTTGGTGTATATAGAGTCTATTTCAGATTTCATTGCATCATGCCAAGCAACAGAGTCCCTACTCTGAGAGACTTGCTGATAACTTAAAGGTTCGTCATCATCTATGACATGATCTAACATGCCACCTTCAATTGAAAAATTATATTGTGTTTTAGGTGCATGAGATCGCCTTGGATATCTGTGGAGTGGTTGATGTTCTTCTGGTATAACTGAATTTGCTGGTTCCACTAATTTATCAGTAATATTTTGTATCTCTGAAATTTCTTCCAGTTCTAACATGCTCCCACTAATTTCTTTTTCAAGAAATTCCTTCTCTAAGAAGGTGGCATGCCGAGAAACAATTATCTTTTGTTCATCGATGTGGTAGAATTGATATCCAATGGAATTCCTTGGATATCCTACAAATTTGCATAATACTGAGCGTGCCTCTAACTTTTTGGGATCTTGCTTCTTTACATAAGCATGACATCCCCAAATCTTAATATAATTAAGATGTGGTTTCTTCCCACTCCATATCTCATATGGAGGTTTAGGCACTGCTTTAGTTGGAACCCTATTCAGTAAGTGTGTTGCTGTTTCTAATGCATACCCCCAGAATGAAAAAGGTAACTCAGTGTTACTCATCATGGAACGTACCATATCTAATAGGGTACGATTCCTTCTTTCTGACACGCTGTTAAGCTGTGGTGTAAAGGGTGGAGTAACCTGAGAGAGAATCCCATTCTATTTTAAAATACCTAAGAATTCCGAGCTCAAGTATACACCTCCTCGATCCGATCGAAGAATTTTAACTTTCTTGCTCGTTTGGTTCTTTACTTTATTTTTGTACTCGATAAATTTCTCAAGTGCTTCAGATTTGTGTTTCATCAAAAACACATGTCCAAACCTTGAAAAATCATCAGTAAAAGTAATAAAGTAGGAGTAGCCACCTCTGGCCATTGTAGACATAGGACCACATACATCACTATGTATCAGTCCTAAGAGTTCTGTAACTCTTACTCCAGTTCCTGTAAATGGAGTCTTGGTCATTTTACCTTTAAGACAAGACTTGCAAGTCTCATAAGACTCAAAGTCAAATGGATCTAAATATCCATGCTTATGAAGCTCCCCAAGTCTTTCTTTATTAATGTGACTAAGTCTACAATGCCATAAGAAAGCGTCATTCATAACTGAGTGCTTTCTTTTATTAGTGTGATGAGTGTTCAGAATTGTGTTTTGATTAAGAATATAGATGCCATTGCACAATGTTCCATAAGCAATCAACTTTTGATTAAATATGATATTCATAACATTGTTCTCCAACTTAAATACATATCCATCTTTATCTAATAAAGATATGGATATTATATTACACATCATAGTTGGTACAAAATAGCAGCTATTTAAAATCAAAACGTTTCCATTTGGTAAAGCTAGATGAAAATCCCCTACTGCAAGTGCTGCAACTATTGCACCATTACCAACTTGCATGGTCATCTCTCCAGCACCAAGTTTTCTATAACTTTTAAGTCCCTGTAACAAATTATAGATGTGAGATCCTGATTCGGTATCTAATACCCATGAAGTATGATTTATAGAAAAACAATTCTGAGTAACAAACACACCTGTAGATGAAGCAACAACTTGCTTATTCTTGGTGAGTGAGGCTAGGTATTCTGGACAATTCCTTTTCTAATGTCCTGACTTATGACAATGGAAGCATTCTGCTATCATCATTTTTGCTTTTCCTTTATCCTTCTTAACAGCCTTCTTAACACCTTTCCTTGGTTTAGTAGTTTTCTTCATTCTTTTTTTCTTAGCAACCAATTTGCCAAAAGAGGAAGAAGATTGCCCTATAGCCAAGGCTGGTGTTTGTCCCTTTTTCAAAGAACTTTCTTCCTGTCTTAACAAATTAAGCAAGGCAGGAAGAGTGGGCTCCAGATCCATCATTAAAAACTGTGATATGAATCAGGAGTATGCTGGTATCAAGGATTGTAGAATGATATCTGTATATCTATCTGCATCTAGGCCTACGTTCAAAAGTTCAAGCTCATTGACGTAGGCGATCATTTTGAGGATATGATCCCCAACAAAAGATCCCACAGTCATTTTCGTCTGGAACAGATTCCTAGACGCCGCGTACTTCATTTGTCGCGGTTGCTCGCCATACAGTTCTTCTGTATTACGAAATATGGATCTGATATCCATATTCTCATGTTGCCTCTGATGGACCAAATCCATAGAGGCAATGGTGAGGCATTGAGCAAGTGAACAATCTTTATCCCATGTATTGCGGATTTCAGTTTCTCCTATAGTGGGTTCTAGGCCTAGAACATGTTCGGGCACAGTGAGGACATATGCTACTTTGTCATAAGTTAGGGCAATTTTAACATTCCTCAACTAGTCTTTGTAATTAGGACCAGTTAACTTGTTCTGTTCCAATATGAGTTTTAAACCAGACATAATGGCCTGAAAGAGAGAGAAAAGGTATTTTAGCAGATGTTCAATACATAAAATAGATTTGGTTTATTTTTATCTAAGTTATGCCTCCCACTATTTTTCGAGTCCCTCAAAACCTTATAAGAGGTGATCGTAAAACAACTCATTGTTTTCAAGTGGGATCAAGATCCAATTATCATTGAATGCATCAACCTTGGCGTATGTTAACAAATTAACACATTCAATAATTGGTAGACAACTTTTGTCTTTTACACTCTTGTAATTCTTGATATGATTTTACCCCTAGTCTTTTATGACCTTGACGTATGCTAACAAATCATAAAATACTAGTCAAGTTTGTACCCATCATTTCTTGACTGGCTTAAATTTAACTTATGCAAACTCTTGACGTATGCCAACAAAGTTGCATAACCAACTTAAGCTATCCTTATATCTTATATACAGATGAATACTATTTAGCCATAGAATAGTTATGCCTTGACGTTTGCCAACAAACATAGTATTTATAAGCTTAATAGTATTTAACTAAAATAATAGAGGGCTACGAACGATTTCTCAAATCTTTTACCGTAATCGAACTTGATATAGTTTAAAGATGCTCTATATTTATACTTGCAACAATTAAACTAGCTAGGAAAGCGCAAGATTGGTAGGAGGGTTCCGAGCTATTCACCGGGAATATTTATTGGACCTTAATTAAGTAGCCACTTCTCTTTAAGACTATAGCGCGAAAGATTGGGCATCACCCCTAATCTTAAGTTGGGCATCACCCCATGAGCTATATCTCATAATTACTTTCCTTGACACTAGTTAAAAGCTCATTCTAAATACATCTCTTTTAACTGCTTTAGGTTTATTTATCTTTCACACTAATACTATGTTAATGTCGGTCTCACCACTCTATGGTCAATAAACTCTTATTGCCATGTCTCACAAAGTTTAAAAATGAGTTTTTATAATAAAAACTATTCTCTAATGAGATAGGGATATAAACTTTGTAGAATATAGTACCCAATTATATTGACATCTACAATTGGGGCACAACCAACATATCAACATATGTAAAAGCAATATGGAATGGTAGTTGACAACTAAGGGAATAAAATATAACTACACTAATTACATTTTGGCAAACAATTTGCAACTCCTTACATTGCTAGCTCCCTTGCAAATCCTGTATTATTACATTCATATATACATAAGACGTGCAAGCCCCATTTATAATGAAAAAACCATCTCGTAGGATGGGTAATAATATTGCATTGAATGTAAACTCAAGATCGGGGTGAATGAAGAACACGAGCTCGATCAACAACGGTTCAAAGAAGGCCTCTCTTCCTCAACAACGGTTCAAAGAAGGTCTTATAAAAAGACTATCTTTTTATTTCATTGTAATGATCAAAGTTGTAATGAATGCAGCAATGAATACAGCGACTTTTTCCACAAACAGATAGTACAACTCACTGACTTTGCAGTCGGAGTAACCTATCGGCTGCTCACAGGGGTTCTCAGGTATAACTAACTAAACTAAATAACCATACCCCCCACACCCGAACAAGGGCCTATACCTGTAGGCGTAGCCCATGATAAGTGAGCAAGTGCCAAAGCCCGTAGGCGTAGCCCATGCTCGGGGAGGAATGATGTCAAAAATAATATTATATTTTTAGCTATATTACATCAATACAATAAATACAAGAGAATCGTTGTCCACTACCATCCATAAACATAACATCCACGCAAAATGATATAAAACATATAACTTAATCAACATTAAGAAATATGCATCTATCTAGTTATGCAATAAATTGGAAAACTAGATAATGAAGCTCGAAGCTCCTTCAACGATCCCCAGCTTCCCTTGACAAGTGCTTTTCCTCGATTCTCGGGTAGAGCACTGATACGATCCATCGGAGGATTCTTGAACTTGGGGAAATCCGCGCTGCGGTGGGGCTTTTCCAGAGGTTCGGGATCTGAAATAATAAGTGTTTTGCAATTTATACAAGTGTTTTTACTCCTAAAAACATATGAACCAAAAATCACATTTTTAAATCAACAACTTGTATAATTAATTACAAAACAACTTGAATAAATTAACTAGTTTCATTAAAACATCTTTTAATTAAACTAGTAATTAGAAGCAAGAACAAAGTCCTCTATGAGTTAGATATGCATGTTAAGATTTAATTAGATGGAACCATGTCTCTGATACCATGAAGGAAATTCATGCTAAATACATGCAAAATACGCAACGGAAGACTGTATGTATAATAATACTAAGCATGTAGAGTGACATGAACCCATTTGTTTGTTTCTGCTTCGGAGGAGGGGCTGGTTGTTTGCCGTGGTTGCTCTTGGCGATGTCTGAACTTGAGATCTTCATTATAGCAGATCCCGTCCATCAGTTCCAAAGCTCTGGCCAGCTGACAAGCAAGGCTTTGACGCTGTCTTTGTCGCGCTCTCTTTGACAATATTGGAGCGTCTTCAGAAGCCATCTCCTCGGCGGAAGAGGAGTCCGGATCTGCGATCCCGACCACGTTGGACGAAGCGTGATTCGATGGAAGATCGAATAACCCCTAGCTCTTGCTCCTTGTAGTAGAAAATCTCCTCGTTATGGATCTCCAAGTCTTTAAGTGGGCTTGATAAAATGGGAGTCTTCTTGAGACACAAGGCAAGATATCTACCCCCGGGTTCTTAAAATCCTACTACTTCCTCTTGCTCAAAGATTGCTAAAGTTTAGTAAGAGGAGAGCGAAGAGGAGTCCGGATCTGCGATCCCGACCACGTTGGACGACGCGGGGACGTTACGTGGTGCAAGTGCAGAGGAGGAGTCCGGACTTGCGATCTTGACCACGTTGGACGACGCGGGGACGTCACGTGGTGCAAGTGCAGCGGCGGCAACGGGGTCAATGATTAATCTAGTGAGTCATGCAATAAATCATCTTATGAATTATTACATTTCAAAACCATGTGCTAATAAACCATGTGCTCAAACCATACCACTAAATGACTCATCTCATGACTCATTATGCATGATATGTGTATTTCATAAATGAGAATACCAAATCAATATTGTATTTCATAAATACAATATTTTGTAATTTTCCCAAATCAATATTGTATTTCATAAATACAATATTTTGTAATTTTCCAATCATTGATTAATAAGTCATCATATGACCAAAAAGTCAATGAGTTGACCAAAATATTTTGTAATTTTCCAATCATTGATTAATAAGTCATCATATGACCAAAAAGTCAATGAGTTGACCATAAGTCAGCTGTTGACCAAAAAGTCAACTAGTTGACTAAAAGTTAACTTTATAGGAAAAATACTAAAATTCATTTTCTAAGCACATAGCATTCCGATTTTATCGATATACATAACCGTTTATGTGTATCTGGTAAAATCATATATGCGTATCAATCATACGCATCACTCTATAAATTGTGTTTCATAGGATTCAAGTACGCGCTTGGTGTGACTCTAGGGCCTAACTTAAGAACTCGGCAAAGGATCATATCCACAAGTATAACAGAGGTGCTAGCTACACATGAAGACTACCCGGGTATAAGTTGTGATAAATGTCTACAAGATGCTTACTGAAGCACACGGGCACTCTTCACTGCAGCAGGGCTTCGCCAAGCTCTCCAAAAATCCTCCTCTCTCTCTAGCCTTGCTCCAAGACAAAAGATTTCTAGCCCTTTGAATGAGGACCCAAGGGGTCTATTTATAGTGTTTAGGAGTAGGTAAGGGGGTCTAGGGGACCGGGTATAAGTTGTGATAAATGTCTACAAGATGCTTACACAATTTTATCAGGACCACTCAGTGATAATGCTGTACAGTCTGGTCTTTTCGTCAAACCATGTCAAACTATTAAGCCTAGGGTATGAAAAACTGTCAAACCCTATTTGCTCAATTAGTGTTTGTAGATATTAAACTCATAACCTATAAGATCAAACTGATACTCAGTTTATCTTATTTACCTCGGCCAATGATTTCCAGGCTATAGTTATATCAAACAATCTTATGACATCAACCCCTATACTGGGGAGAGACGAATCCCATATTAGCATCTCAATATCTACTTATGCCTCGGGATGTACCCAACAAGAACCGTTATGCACAATTCAATAAGAACTGTGGTTAGGTAAAAGTCTAAATACATCTTTACTGACATATAAGATATTGCACTCATGCCTCAGGTCAAGAGACTACTATGTACTATATCACTTGAGAACTTCTATTTGACAGTTAAGTATATTACCAACTAGATGTTCTCGGCGAGTCGTTCAGTCAACTCATTCACTAATGAGTCACCTGTATACTGTATCTTGATGTCTCATATCAATGATCTAAGAGATTGATCATCTCCTTCAAAAGGAGAAATAAAGCATACACTAGTCTAAACCAAAGTGATGATGTCCTATCTCAACACTTCATCAACTAGGAACATTTTAGAATATACGTTACCGACTAATCAGATCTCTTCATTACGATCACTATCCGAAATATCTGATAGTCTAGTATTTATTCTAAGGAAATTATCTGTATATTTAGAACATTAGATAAATCTGATCAAAATAGCATACTATCATTTTGAACAAGGATGTTATATACATATAGGTCCTGTGACAATATACAATAATTGCCTGCAGGGCACCTATATCTAACATAAAGAGCGGAGCCCGCCTTCGTAGGTGGGCTCGCCTAATTTGAGCGGTTCGCCAAAGCTCATGGGGCTCACCTGAACTGCTAGGCTCACCGGAAACACCAAATTCGACAATTTCGAGAACTTTTCCAATGGAGTAAAGCCCGCCTAAGTAGGTGGGCTCGCCTGATCGATTCAGTTTGCCAAAATTGAGAACCTTGCATTTTGGCTTGGATCTCTTCAGGCCTGAATAGTAATTCAGACCGTCATCGGAGACGAGGGCTTACGTCTTTTGGCAGGCGAGAGCTTGTCATTGCCGTTGCTTGGATCTTTTGGCGAGGGGAGCGTTCATATTGATAGCGAAGGCGGGGTCCGTGCCGACATGAGCTGTCGTCTCCTCTTGCATGGGGGCTGCGAGGATCGTTCAACGACTCCTCACACATCCCTTGAACTTGCATCCTTTGCCTTCGGCTCGACCATGATGGGCTTGGGGGAGATAGAACCCCCTGTGTTTGCTCAGGCGGAGCTCTTCGTCATGGTTGCCTCGGCCACTTGGGGCTGGGCCACACCTACAACTCTATAGTACTTGCGAGATGCATTATCGCCATAATAGGATGAATATAAGTACTCCTCGAACTTGATCACGAGGGACTCAATAGTTGTCCCCACCGTAATTTCATCATACTACGCCACCACCATTTCGGTTGAAGAAATGGTTTCTCTCACTGTGATCGCCATCTTCTGTTAGGTATAAAAATTGACTTCCCGTTTGAGGGGCCTATTTGTTTATAAGAATGACTAATTATAAACTAATGATCAATGTTTACAACAGAGGAGAAAGAGAACGACCCTTCTTTTTTAACGTGGGTTCTTCTGCAGCAGTAGGACGCCTCCCTCAGTGCTTATGCCGAGTTTGCTTCCCTTGGATGATCTGATCGAAGTTACGGTTAGAGTTCGAATTCCCGAGCTTGATGAGTATCAAGGCCAAATGCACCAAGAAGGCTACAATGCAAGAGTTTACAGTGAGACAAGAGTCTCCAAATCTAAGAGTTCAGATTGAGACTTGAAAAATGCCAAGGGGCTATCCCAAAGAAGGTCTAGCCAGCCACTTAAAAGGTCAAGCTCTAAAGAAGGCCAAGACCCAGCCAGCCCTTCAAAAGGTCCAAGTCCTCAAGAAGACCAAAGACCCCTTCCCATGTAGCCATCAATGGCTATTTATAGAGAAAAAGTGGTGAGCAACCACTTCCTCAGAAAGTGAGGGAATAGATGTGACCATTCCCTTAAGTTATGGGAAATGACCCATCCTATGCTAGGTAGGGTTAATCCCTTAAATCATGGAAATTCACTGCTCCTTTATTAGGTATGGTCAATCCCTTAAATTAGGTATGGTCAATCCCTTAAATCAAGGAAAGTGACTGCACCTATGCCTCAAGTGGGCGGCTGACGAGCTTGACCAGCCCTCAGGTGAGTCGACGATTTTACAGCAGGCGAGCTAGAGCATGCGGGTGAGGTTCAAGCGTGCAGGTGAGCTTCAGTCATGCAGGCGAGCTTCAAGCTATCAGGCGAGGTTGCCTTGTGCAGCCGAGCTTCAAGCATGCAGGTGAGCTTCAAGCATGCAGGCGAGCTTCAAACATGCAAACGAGCTTGGTAGGCAAGGCTGTGCAGGTGAGCTAGCCTCATTCTAGCAAGTTTAAAGCTTGAAGCCTTTAGGTGAGCTAAACTCTTTTGTAGGCGGGGTTGCTCTTTAGGCAAGCTCCAGAACATGCTACGAAGAATAGGTTATAACTTTCAAACCGTAAGTCGGAATTGGATGGATTATATATAAAATCAACTATCTCGATGAGACGAAACCAACCAAATCCACCCGAAGAGTTTGGTTTGTTCCCATCCGTTTCGTCAAATTCCTTTCGGTTTTAGAGATATCAGCGTTTTCCTCTTTTTTGCTATTTCGGGTGAGGTTTTAGCAGTCTTGTTCTTAATTTCTTTGATAGGGACTAAAGGTAATTTTTATTATCTAAAGAACCCCCTCTAAAGTTTTTAGACCTGAATCAGGCTGGATGGGGTCTGAAACACTTTGGATATGAAGACCTGCAAAGTGATCACCGCTCAGATAGAGTGAGGAACCTTCCAAGGAGCTCGGTGAAATTAACCTCTTCACTCGTAGCTGATGATCACCATTTAGGATTTTGAGCAAACCCTCAGCTATCAATGGACTTGATTTGTCTTTACCAACTGTCGTTTGAGTTGAACCAGCCATGCTCTTTGGCCCTTAGTATGGTAAGTTGTTGAGGAGTTTCTCTTAGGCTCAATGCTATGATTTTTCTTCTATCCTTAGTCATTTAAGGTGTTTAGATTAAGAGCATAGGGAGCAGTTTGACCTCGTATATCAGTCGGAGGGTAGGAGCAGTTTAACCTCGTGCACCACTTAGAGGATAGGAAGCAGTTTCACCTCGTGTACCGGTTGGAGGATAGGAAGCAATTTCACCTCGTGTACCGGTTGGAGGAAAGGAGCAACACTTTATACTCGTATACTAGTCGGAGTAAAGGGGAAATTTCACCTCGTGCATCGGTTAGAGGAAAGTGAGCAGTTTAGTCTCGTTTACCGGTTGGAGGTAAGGAGCAGCAGTTTATACTCGTATACTTATCGGAGTAAAGGGATAGTTTCACCTCATGCAACGGTTGGAGGAAAGAGAGCAGTTTAGCCTCGTGCACCGGTTAGATGAAAGGGAGTAGTTTAGCCTCATGCACTGGTTGGAGGAAAAGATCAGTTTAGCTTTGTGCACCGGTTAGAGGAAATGGAGCAGTTTAGCCTCATGCACCGGTTGAAGGAAAGGGAGCAGTTTAGCCTCGTGCACCGGTTGGAGGAAAGGAGTAGTAGTTTATACTCGTATACTTGTCTGAGTAAAGGGGCAGTTTCACCTCATGCACCGGTTGGAGGAAAGGAAGCAGTTTAGTCTCGTGCACCGATTGGAAAAAAGAGAGCAGTTTAGCATCATGCATCGGTTGTAGGAAAGGAAGCAGTTTCACCTCGTGCACAGGTTGGAGGAAGGGGGTAGTTTCACCTTATGCACCGGTTGGAGG
This sequence comes from Asparagus officinalis, assembly GCF_001876935.1. Lineage (NCBI taxonomy): Eukaryota > Viridiplantae > Streptophyta > Magnoliopsida > Asparagales > Asparagaceae > Asparagus > Asparagus officinalis. Next base: position 162,962 of record NW_017972413.1, on the reverse strand, counting down.
AAAGGAGTAGTTTCACCTCGTGTACCAGTTAGAGGTTACCGGGTTATCCTTAAGAATATTTTTAAGGAACTTCTCGTCAAAGGTAAGGAACAGTTTAGCCTCGTATACCAGTTGGAGGTTGCCGGGTTATCCTTATAGGCTAATGTTTGCATCGAAAATCAGTTTATTTGTGGAATCCATTACAACTCGTTTATTGAATTACAGATTCAAAAAGTGAGACTTTTTATAAGACTTCTTTACACAAATGAAAACAAACAAATAAGATCTCCTAGAAACACATGCAGAGACTGTTTATCTGTCGCTGTTTGTGTAGGATCTTTTCCTGTGCCGGGGACGTGTTAGCTCGTGGACCACCAAATCATAGGTCCAAATTGATCGTGAAGAAGGCATAGTGTTCTTTGTCTCAATAGAGGAAACTTAGAATAGAAGTGAATAACCTCAATAAGGTGAGATTACTACTCTTCTCAAGATCAAAACAAGGTTTGATCTCAAGGGAAGGTGAGAAAAGCTATGGATCTCTCGAAATTCTCCCTTTATGTTTAGAAAATCGCTAAAACCTCGCTTCTCTTTCTCTGAAATTTGTGGCTCTACTCTGGAAAACGTTAGCAACTCGCCTAGCAGTATTTATAGGACTTGAACACCATGTTTGTGGATAAAATCTCGTGATTTGGTCTTATCTTCAGTTAGAAATGATTTTCCCATGTTTAGGATATTCCCAAAGCAGTTAGGAGACCACTGGACCTGTCAAAACCGATTAAAAACTATTAAAAATGCATCTCAGGGATTCATTCTATGTGAGACAGGTCGGAGTGTCTCACACATGTGAGAGACACCTTATTATGTCTCGGATTCCGAGACACAAAACACTGTCTCAGAATCCGAAACAATTTGTACTACCTTTAGTATTTTGGCTTTAATTCTTTCATCCAACCTCTGAATGAGGTGATTCAAATTGTGTTGAAAAGATGACAAAAAGGCCTACAACTTTTTTCTTTTGAGATTTTTTGGATTCAAATTGTAACATGGTCAAAATTTTAGTTCTTCATAATCATGCATTCTAAATCTTGTTGTTGCTTCATCGCTTCGTTTTGGCATCAGATGATCCTATTTAACTTGGATATCAATGTTAATCCTCTTCTCTTCATCTTGATCTGTGTTTGGGGCCTTTATAGGTAATTTTTATGCCTACAGCTAAGTCGTCACACCAAACAACATGGCCTAACCTGATTTATAACTTAATTGTTGTAATTAACATAACCCTATGCCTTGAATGGCTAAGAGGAGAGAAGAAATTTTAGCTTTAAGTCTAAAAGAAACTTGTCGACAACTCATTGTACTGAGGGGAATAGTATGGCTAGCCTAAATTTAACGGTAATTGGTAAAGGTAAATCAAATCCATTAATAGCTGAGGGTTTGCTAAAAATCCTAAGTTACGATTATTAACTGTACGAAAGAAGAGAGCAATCAATGGATAAAACTGTAATTTTATTCATGTGATAACTAAAGTTATGGCAACAAAAGTCAGGTTGCATGGACTGAACTAAAGTTGAATGAATAGCATTACAAAGTTCGCCTACAAGTTCATTCAATGACCTTCAACGCTTCACTTCAACTTTGTTCAATGCCTTCTTGTGCAACTTATCCTCGTAAAACATCATCAAGGTTCTTGCAGTGGTATCAAGCTTTGCTACCGTTAATCCTACACGCTTCAGTTCTTGTTATTGAAATTCCATCTCCCATTTCTTGGAAAAAAATCTTCACCATTACCAACTTTCAACTACCCATGGATGAGTTACAGAGTGAGAGGGTATCTCTAAGATAGTTGAAGTTGCTTGCGAGGGAAGTTGGATAAGCATTTCAGTGGGTTAGTGAAGCTCCCACATATTCCAAAGCCCAAGATGAAGGATTGCATGCTTGGGGATGCTTAGCATGTTGAAGGAGTAAACAAGATGAGACATGGAGTATTTCCTCAGGATTATATTCAAAAGCCTAGCAAACTACTGAAGCACCTCTTGACATTGGGTATAAAAGACTGGGAGATTTCCATGAATAGAGCAGCTGAGCTGGTCCACCTTTGTTCGAACTCCACATGGGTCAATGTCACCATGAGCCACTACAAAACGAAGTTCAAATTTTTTTGACACAAGGGTTGAAATTTTTTCTAAGTCTTTGAGTTAGGCAGGCTACACTGTGTAGGCGAGCTCCATCACGCAGGTGAGTGAACAAAGCTTGCCTGACACAATGAACATCACCTACTAAGCAAAGCTCGCCTGATGAGCAGAGCTCGCCTGACAAGGTGGAGATTGTTTGACAAAGCGAAGCTTGCCTGAAAAGGCGATGCTCACCCGACAAAGCGAAGCTCGCTTCATGAGCAGGGCTCACCTAGCAAGGTGAAGCTTGCCTGATAAAGCGACACTCGCCTGATTGAGCAAAGCTTGCCTGAACAGTAAAACTTCGCCAAAGTTGACAAAGCTCGCCAGAAAACAAACAACGCCTGTTTGTCTTCTTGTCTTGGCCCAGTGGTCCTATGACTTACCAGAAGGCAATGATGTCATGCCAGGAGTGGCAAGAGTGATGCTTGAGGTGGCGAAAGTGGTAGCTCTTCTCTTCCCATTGGAGGCAAGAGCTTTCTTGGTTGCCATTTCAAACTCGAGAAGAAGGCGAAGAAAGGCTGAGCTTTTATCCCAGAGAGCTTGAGTGAATGAAGTTCTCAAGTATGCAGAAGTTCTCTCCTAAGTAAGGGGATGAAGCCTTTATATAAGCCGAAGCAATAGTTCAGATCGTGAGTCGGTTTAGTTTTCGAATTGAACAGCTAAGATCAATCTCAGGAGCAACGACCGAGATTAGAAGTCAAGAAAACGAAGCAACGACTCAGATTTAGCACTTGAAAACAAGGAAGACCAATCAAATCATATTCAATGTGATCTAACAGGCCGTCACCACCTTAGCTGGCAAGCACTTGGCTCGCTTACAATCCTCTAGCTCGCCAACAAACAAGCGAACCTCGCCAAACTAAGCAAGCTCGTTTGTCAAGGCGTCGCTTGTTTACATCACTTGGTTCGCATCGCCAAACTAGGCAAGCTCGCCTGTTAATGCAAGCTCGCATACACATTTATCTCACCTGTTTCTAACACTTGGTGCTAAACTAAGCAAGCTCGCCTGTCAAGGCAAGATCGCCTGTCAAGGCAAGCTCGCCTGTTTCCGACACTTGGTTTGCCTAGCACGCTGGAACTCGCCTACAGTTGGCTAGCTCGCCTACATACTTAGCTCGCCTACGAAGCTAATTTTTCTAAAAATCCTAAGTGTTAGTCAATAGAGAAAAGCAAGAAAATAAATACATACGATATTGAAAGCGACAAATTGGATAAAAAGATAATTTTATTCATAATGAGAAGTTTTTGATACAAGATGCGCTCAAAACACAATTAAAACTTCTCAATCGCGATTCGATATCTTGAATCGCTTGGGCATGTTTCCTCTCAACCCTGCTCAAAGCTTCTTGGTGGATGTCTTCCTTAGAAACCGTGACCAGGTCGTTGAGCTCAGTCCTCACCACCTTTAAAGCTCGTTCTTTTTCCTCGAGATCACTAATAATCAACTACTGTTGATTCTTGAGGTCCTCTAACTCCCCTAATACTTATTGATAAGATTGCTATTTCTTAGTTAAGATTGCCTGGCCTCCACTATGAACTGCTTTGTCTTGGATATGGTCTGAGCTAAGTCCGACAAGACAAAGTTAGCCTTCTGATGCTCCTCATCAAGCCTCTCTCCCTCTACAGTGGCCTTCTCTAACTCTGCCCTTAACCGAGCCTTCTCATTCATAACCTCTTCTAGATAGCGCTCTTATTCCTTTAGAGCTGATTGAGCCTCTATGAAAGCTAAGTTGACAAGATCAAAACTCTTGGATCGGAGGGAAAGCAGCTCTTGGATGTTCCTCTCCACCTCCCACAAGCGTGAGTGCTACGGGGAAGATACAAAGGGACCAGCCAACTTGATTAGACTCTCCAGGTGTATTTGTAAGATGGGCTTGAATTCGTCAAAGGGACAACCTTCATCCAATGCTAACTTAATGCTATCATAAAGAGTGGATTGAAAGTTAGCGATAGTTCGGTCCATGGATCTTTCGCGCATGCGTGCAACAAGAGAGAGGGTTGACTCATTAGTAGCCAGATTTGTCGTCGTGGCCACTATAGCAAGAGTGGTGGTAGGTACTATCGAGACTAGGGGTCCCGCCACTATTATTGAGGTCTCGGTTGAGGAAGAGACCACAGCCTTGACAACTGGTTCGACGGTTACGAAAGTAGGAGATGAGGCTGTAATGGTCATTTGAGATGGCACCTCTTCTTGAGTCAGGGACTCCTCTCTCTGAGTGGGTGTTTCTTCTTGAATCGGCACCTCCTCATCTTGAAAGGGTGCCTCTTCTTGAATCGGTGCCTCCTCTTCCTTAAGGGGTGCCTCTTCTTGAATCAGTGCCTCCTCTTCTCAAGTTGGCTTCTTTAGTGTGAACTGGAGCCTTGATAGGGGAACCCACCTATCAAGTAAAAGGTGGACGAGGTGAGGTAGTGGCCCCTGCATGTATGGATACCAACAGACTGGTCCATTGGTCGACAGCCTCATGAGTCATTTTAACTGCAACGAAGTTAATGAAAGAAGCGTTAGTTTATATACTAAAATGGCCTCCATGAAATTAAAAGTTAACGATTCAAAATACTCGAGGCGGGAGTTGTAACCTCCAAGAACTATTCATGAGGGGAACTTGAGACATCCAAGTCCTCAATAGGAGGTTCAACTTCAAGAGTATGAGGAAAACTTGACTCATCCTCATCATGATCTCGGAAGGCGTCATCTATGACGACATCACTACCGCCAGAGTAATCGACGTCCTCCTCCTCCTCCTCTTCATCTGTGGAAGAGATGATGGTTGTAGCATCCATCGCTCCTGCATAAAGTTGGAACAAACATGAGGTGATCAGATTCAACTTTATAATTTAAGGAGGAATAAAATAATTTATACCTTTCGAAATGATCGGTTGAGTGTCTTTGGCCTCAGAGGTCGAGGGAGTCGAGACGGTAGGTGGAGTCACTCCCGAGCTTGGTTCAGGATCAAGTATGGCATGGCCCTCCCCTACTTTAGCAGTTGTCGCTGCTTCATTATGGTGAGCCTTCTTAGCCACCTCTCCATCAAAAGTCCCAACATCTGCCTCCCATTAACATTTCGGCAAAATTGGGAGATCAGGAGAAAAAGCTGGCATCTGTAGACATTCGACAATGGGACACCTAAGTTGCTCCAGGAGTGTCCCAGCCCGTAACTCCTCTATCATTTCAGTCTCTCTATAAGAGGGGAGCTGAGTGAGATCATATGGAGCTTGAAGTTCCATGCCCGAAAAATCGTCCAACCCCTCGTAGAGCTCCTCATAAGCTTCTAAGTCTTCTTAAGAAACCTCTTCAGATGCTGCGGCTCTGTGCTTTTCCCACCTTGACGTGCGGGAACTTCTCATGAGTGATGCCTCCGCACCATCAGACAAGATTCATGGGGATTGAACCCCTTTGGAGTAGCACTTGCGCTCTGATACCACTTATAATACATAAGTGTGTGGCGGAGCATGCGGTCCCTGAGCGGCAACTTGAAACATGCTCCAGTTCATCTCACGTGGGTCCAGAACAAACCCCGCATGCTATTTATCAACCCTCCCTCATAACTTAACTGAGAGTTGATATTCCCTATGTATAGTTGATCATAACCGAATTGACAGGTAAACTTGCAGGGAAGATAGGGCTTCATGTAGCACAATGAGCACGTCTGAAGGACATGATAGCCTGGTCGAATGTTGACCAGCCATCGAAAGCCACCCAAGGATAAAGTTGTATGATTGTCTGCCATTGATGCGTCTCGAAGAAACTCGTCTCGAAGAAACTCACCTTATCCTCTATCTACAAAATAGGGGAAGCACCGGTAGAAGTTGTAATTACCAAAGAAAGACAACACTTTCCTCATCTCTGCAATTTGTTTGTACTTCCACGTTGACTTCTCTAGCCTCTAAAGAAAGGGAATTAGCTTCCCTTCTTATCGTATAGCTGGTGCACTCATCAGGCACTCACAATGCAGTACATACCATGCCATCAAGTAGGTATATGGCAAGTTGAGATGGGGATTTAGGGTTTTAGCTATCTCTTCTCTCCCTTCCGCCTCAACAAATGACACTCTGCAGAACTGTTTCGTCAGGGTCTGGAGTCCACTTTGTATGCATGCTACCATGTAGGCGTATAAAATTGCTTATAGGTCCCTTAGCATAGCTCGGCACAAACCGACGAACCAACGAGGCGACGAGGTTGACGAATCGCACGTAAGCAACGGAATACATCCATTCGCGTGTGGAATCAAGCCAAGTGTTCGAAGAGTCAACGAGTCATCCAACCAAGGGCAGACTCGGACGAATCACGATCGAATCAAGATCAGTTTTGGACTCGAACTCAGAAGTGGATTTACTGCCTAATCAGGAATCGGATCTACTACCAAATCAGATCAACAAATCAGCCCAGATCTGTGCCTAGGCACAGATCTGGGTGCCCTATAAATAGGAGGGCCTTGGTTCATTTTCAAGGGTTGGAACTTTGAGAGCCGAAACTCTGCCGAATTGAAGATCGAGCGTGGAGTTTTGAAGACTTGAGAACTTGAAGATTCAGATCTGACTCTCGGCGAGCATCCGCGTCACAAAAGGCAGGATTTCGAGAGAGGTAAAAATTAGATCTGAGATCTACACGAGATCACACTCCGGATCAAAGCTTGGCCTTTGATCCCGAGAATTAAAGGCTACTATTTCCTTGGCGAAATAGTACCCTCGGCTATTATTTCCTTGGTGAAATAATACCCGTCGAATCGTGTAGATCCGACCGGATCTAGATCGCGCGGTGGTCCACGGATTAACCCCGGCGTCGGCAAAGAACCCACACAAAGCAAGAGACCGCAAAACAGGATCTTGCGATTCGTTCGACAAATAAGGAGAAAGTTGTAATTTTCTATTTCTTTTTTTATTTGATTTTCGTTGTAACCGGATCTAAAAAAGACCGGATCTTTTGTAACCAAAAAGCAATTACTTGAGATAACAATGAATTCAATGAAGGCAATTTTCACCGCGAACAATCTGGCGACCACAGTGGGAGCCACCGATCTCGCTGCCGAGATCGTCACGTCACAGCCGCGGATCTCAATCCCGGTCGAGGAGGAGGTCTCTCACCCCAGTTGACGCCAAAGTTGCGTCAGGTGAAGTTCCACCGACCTCCAACGAGGTCAAACCTGTTCTCGTCAACACTTCTACTGTGGAAGGCGTTGTGACTCTCTCGAAGAGAGCCTGCCAGAGGCGACGTCAACGCCTTGCGTGGCAATTCGCCAAAGCAATGGAGTCCACGGACGGGGTCCGCTGCAACGCGGATCTAAAGAATAGGAGAGGCAAACAGCCTCAACAACTGAAGGATGGCGGTTCCTCCAAGCCGCCGACGAACGAATGGATCCGGGTCAAACGGAACCGTTCGACACTCGAAGAGCGGATTCACAAACGCCGCGCATTACTTGCACAAGCAAGAATCCTTGTGCAGAAGGCCGAGGAATTGAAGAAAGGAAGAGTGGCCAAGAAGCCGCCATCAACCCGCCAAGTGTGGAGGCCGAAGCAGCCTCCAACCAAAGTTCAACCACCGGCGAAGCAACCCATATCGCCGATAATTCCAAAAGCTTCTCCGGGAGATCATGCAGAATCGTCCCAAAGGAAGAAGCCAGTCTTGGAGCGCCTCGGTCCGATTCCCGACGAGAGAGGCAAAGCTCCTGTTCAAGATCGTTTGGGCCCGATGAAGAAACCCCGAACGACGCAACATACTGAGGGTCGCTGTTACCCTCAACATGACAAAGAAACCAGGGCAGCTACGCGCACTAACTTGCGCATTGAAGTCCAGGAGCCCGCCGAGAACTCACGCCCAAAAAGGCATGTTTCGAGGCGTGTAACTTTCGAAAACCCTAAGAAAGTAATTCCCCCTCAGAAGGAAACGTTATCGTCTGATGGTGATAGCGTTATACCTGTGAAGTCGTGCCAACACACGATAGGTTACTCCGATCGTCAAGCGGACAAGTTGTACTATCGTGCTGGGGGTACGAATAAAACCAGGAAAAGGAGTCCCCAAAAACAGGAAACTCAGTGCCCCTGTTCCAAACTCATTCGTGCAGTATTGTCTGAATGCAGCTGCATCAAGGCGGTCCTCGAACGAGTTTCGGTTTTCGAAAGGCTCAGTACCGAAACGCCAAAGACAAGGCCTAGGCGTTTCCAACGAAGAAGAACGGTGGTTGAAGAGAGAGAATTTCCGAGGGTCGCCACTAATATGACCAGCAGAGGGACATCGGAGCGAGATAATCTCGAGTCAATTTGGAAAGCATCCCGGCCTAGAACCCGTCTACAGTCCGGAACCATCAAGCGAGCGACCTATGGTAGGGTTCGAACAAGGCTCCCCTTAGAAGATGAAGAATCTGATGCCGGCTCCGCGGTCGCATCAGATAATACAGTATCCAGCGAGGGACAGCCCCGCGAGGCGCTTATGATAAGTGCAGAGCAAGTGGCCAAAATGCTTGAAGACGCCTTAGCTAAGCAGCAGGAAACCTTCAGGTTCGAAATGCAGATGGCCATGCAAAACATGAGAGAAATGCATGACCAGCAAATCCAGGCATTGACGAACCAGCAAGGCGAGCCAAGTCGTCGTAACCCGGTTAATCTGGAAGACGAGGATACGAATGAAGCTCGTAATACCAATAATCCTCCCGTCAATACAGGGG